>NC_084529.1:5605000-5905000 GCF_024500275.1 Phycodurus eques | reverse complement strand
TTGTTTTACTAACCCAATTGACTGAGAGTTGACTTCACTGGAGCTCCACACGGTGCAGGGTGAGGCTTGGAGCGGGAGGGAGGGCGTCAGACTTTTACACATTATGAAAGCCTTCTTTGCACAATATAATCTTATTCCAAGTGTTGCACTGAGGCGACTGTTCATTAATTTTAACAAAGTTAAGGCACACTTGGGCACAAGCACGTCTTCGTGCGCGTTCTTCTTCGTTGGTTTTCACCACAGTCTTCTTCAGTGTCAGCGGATTCGACATCGAAACTGGGAAATGACATTTTTAAATTTGAACGATTCCATGAGAACTGGAACGTTAGTCCCTGTTCCAATCGGTTCTCGATTCATGATGCCCAACCCTAACAACAAGTGACCCCGGCTGGTTCTTTTTTTCTTTTTTGTTGTTGTTGCTGGTTTTACTTCCCTTTGCATCCCCAAAGGCTTTAAGCGGGCGCGGCTGCCAGCGGGACGTCCCATCAATCGCCCCCCTCAGGTGACAATAATCAGGGGAAAAAATACAATGTAATTTATTGATCATAATTCCGGCGTTAGTGGACCTATAATCACAATTTAAAAAAAGGGTATAGCTATATTTTAAAGTCTGCACTTTCGACACAAGTTGAAATGGAGACTCTGCGAGTCTGCGTCTTGCGGCCGTTAGCCGACGTAAAATAGACAGCCAACACGTTGTGCAACGCTAAAGCCTCGCACTAGTACCCGACCACTAGCTGACTGTTGCAAGCTAACAACAGGCCAGACGGAACCACTCAGCTATAGACCCTCAGAGCTGCTTCCGATGGCAGAGTGCGCAACTACGTAAACAACAGTGATGGAGAAATACTGCTTGATGGACGCTGAAGTGTTGAAGGTAAAGAGCAGATATTACATTACAACATTGCATTGTTATTACACACTGCAGCTATTCATTGTTTTATTTTTTGCAATAACACCAAATCCCTGAAAAAAAAATCTATCAGTGATACATAAGTGAATAAACCTCCGCTACTGGTGACATACAATAGTGTGACTAAATGGTGTCATGTGATCTGAGATTACTTCCAGTATTTCTTCCCGCCTTTCTGGTGACACTGAAGAGAGATGACAAAACCTCCATGAAGTTATGCGTACAAAGGTACGCCGCCCATTTAGAACTCAATAGTAACAGTACTTGCATAGAAGAAAAGGACTCTCGTAAGCTTGTTTTTTTCGGGGTGAAGTCAGACAGTGTATTAGACATGGTCTCACCAAAGTTGGAGGAATAATAAGCCGTGAGAAAAAAAAAAGACATTTTTGTTGTTCTCAAACTACACTTGTACTCCATCACATGCATCAAGACACAATGGCACAGACACCACACAGCTATGAGTTAACCAGGCATCTGAAAAACACTAACGAGGTTTTGTGACTCAGTAAATTAGCCCCAAAAGACAATTTAATCATAATTGCAAAGAAAGAATCAAAAGTTTTATATACTAAAGGAGATGAATATCAGTGGCTGAATGTTTTGGATATTACTATTATTAATCCATGTTAACACAGGTATATTAATTGTGATAAGAGCATGTCTCGAATTATTACTAGTACAAAATACAGATCACTTTAACAAGACTGTGGGTATGTATCGGGACTATATAGCCAAATAAAACTGTATGGGCAGCATAACACAGCAGGGTGAGCATCCACGTAATGTAAAAAAAATAAAAAAGGATATAGCGCATATAAAGTGCAGTTATGATTTGTGTGCCTGACACTCACCTCAAACTTTCCATGGAAGACGACATCATGCAGAAAATGTGGAATCTGCTGCACTGAAGTGCCTGAAAGATCTGTAGCCTCTGCCTCATCGCTCATTGTTGCTAGAAACACTGATGAGTTGATGGGGAATAGCAAGATGAACAATCCTGACTGTCCTTCTTAATTTCGTTGTCTGCTAGTTGAAATGTTTCATTTTATAGTGGTATCTGGAATCAAATTATGCTTATCCCTCTCAATAGCTTGATGGTCTCCCTTTAAAGCTCAGTGTAGAGTGCTGTTTCCGTCTGTTTCTGTCACCATGTGGAGCGGCTATGCTGACCCACAAGCCTTGCTACTTGAGAATCTGAATTTGAGCCAACTTCTAAACTTAGACAACCATAAAACTCTGATGAACACAAGGCAAACGCCCTCACTTCCTGTCAATCTCCCCCTCAACGGTATCCACTGCAAAATGAACCAACCCCAGCACTGTGTCTCCCTACAGCCCTCTGTTACAACAGTTAAAACAAATTGCTGAAAGGTCAGCTGTGATTCATGCATTTTGAAGATATACAAATACACAATACAGTATAAATGACAACCAATCCCCACCCATCTACTCATAAGTCCGAGAATGCTGACAAATTAATTCCAATTCTGTTTTTTTATTCGTTTGTTTTTTTAAACCTTTGTTCATCCAGGTAAGAAAATTGAAACGAGATTATCATTTGAAAGGCTGACCTGGCAACAGACAGTAAAGTAAAAACAAAGCAAAACAATAGAAAATATAAATGAATAGACAACAAACTACAGTGTGACGTAGTTACATAATGCATTGCATGTGTGTCATCATGTCAGGAAAAGATGACAAAACCTCCCAACTGCAGCAACTTTAGCAGTATTTTTAAAATGTACACAGGAAGAGAAATGTTACGTCTAAGGCACTGTTGCTTTGGACGTGCCGAACTGGAATTGGAACTCGTGTGACCAATGGCACGCAGTAAGACCAACAGACCAACTAGTGACAGCTCGAGCCTCAACAGTGAACCAGAGTTAGATGTCGAATGAAGTTTCCCAGGGAGCAACCAACAGCTCACAATCCAAACTCACCAGGTTAGAAGAGCACAACTCAAATTCAAGGAGTTTTTATTGTCATACCAACAAGGGTTGGGCACCAAGTATTGAGAATCGATTGAAACCGGGACTAACGTTCTGATGATCCCGGAATTGTTCAAATTTAAAAATTTCGGTTCCAAGTTTCGATGCCTTTACAGTCGTCCCACCACAAAGAAGAACACACCGAAAACCAACAAAGAATAAGTGGTGAAAACGAATGAATAAGTGTGCGCACAAAGTAGGGGTGGGTCAAAATTTCGATTCAGCAATGCATTGTAATTCTTCTGGCCGATTCAGCAAATCTGCTGAATTGATTCCTCCTGGCCACGGTGAGGCGCTGTGTGTGTGGTTGGCGCTGTTTGGACGGAAGCCAAGCACATTATAGTGATGGGCACGGCCGTTCTTTTGAGTGTACTGAATCATTTAAATCATTTTGTTCGACGGATTCATTCACCGAATCGTTCGATTCTCTTTCACAAAATCATTCGAGTGCTTCCTCATTCAATTAATGATCCATCCCTGAGGTTCACGTTCACTCAACACGTTCACTAAAGGACTATGTGTCGTTGTTGTCATGTATTGTAAACTAGGAAAGGCGAGGAGATTAAAAAAAAAAAAAAAAAAACTTAAGCGAAATGATCATCTACCTGTCTCTCCCAGCAAGCTCTCGAACACCCGACTTGGGTTGTGAACATGCATGCAGCGAGCTCACCTACTGAACATTCTTCTGTGTCCCCTGACGTCCAGCTTGTCCATCCACATTTCAGCAAACGTTGGATTGTTGGCCCACTAGTAGAGAACCTAACTTGAAATTGGACGTGGGTGAACATAAAAAGACGGGGCTATTTTGAGGTCATTACTTGCTCCCATTCATGTGAACTGAACTGGTCGCAACAACCATCACTGCCAACAATTAATGCGACCTGCGCCATTTCATCCACCACAGCTGCGTTAAATATTACAAATGTAGTGAAGTATTTTTGGGAAAGGGGATGTTCTGTAAAATCCATGTTTCAAATGACTTTTTAATTTCATTTGCTAATTTATTTTTATATTGTTTAATTTTGATTTGAAATTGAAATGTTGCACTGCGCAGCACAGTGAGTGACTGGTTAGCACATCTGCCTCACATTTGTGAGGACCCTGCCTCGCCTATGTGGAGTTTGCATGTTCTCCCTGTGCCTGCGTGTGTTTTCTTTGTGTACTACTTGATTGAAGACTCAAAATTGCCCGTAGGTGTAAATGTGAGCGGGAATGGTTGTTTGCTTATATGTTCCCTGCGATACACTGGCGACCAGTTCAGGGTGTACCCCACGTCTCGCCCAAAGATAGCTGGGATAGGCTCCATCACGCTCACGACCCTAGTGGGGATAAGCGGTAAGGAAAATAGATGGATGAAAGTTGCACTGCAAGTACTGTGCCTGGTTTGTCATAAACATTCTACTCAGAAAGGCACTGAGCACAGAAATTAAAAGATAATTTTATTTAACAGTTATATATAAAAATGATTGCCACCTTTTTATTCACCACAATACAATTTTGTGTGCCCTTACCTCACCTGAAGCGCAGGATTATGGGCAGATGTAAATACCTCTAGTTTGACATTATGCAGCAAAAACATTCCCAGGATATTTCTGGATTCATTTCCATCAACATATTTCTACTATTACTACTCTACGTAAATCTTGCCTTTTCTAGAGCACAGAAAACCTGTAATATTCTACATTATTTAAAGACTGATCAATCCTAAAGTTTTAAGTTAAATCTGGCTAGTTTCCCCTGCAGTTCCAGGAAGCTGTCCATCTTCCATGATTGTTTACTTAGAACCAAGCTCCTAAAGTCTTAAACTCAGCCTCTCATTCCTCATTTCTAACTCAAAGTTGCGTAACACAGTACTGATATCCGTGGTCAAGATTATTTTTAGCTTTTAAGAGGAAAAAAAAAAAAATCCAGATTCAAGCGAAGGAAAGCAGAGACCTTGAAGAGCACAAGCTGTCAAACTCTCAGGAGGATAATATGGGTATTACTTGATGATGAGAGCAAGATGTCATGCTCAAAGGTCAGATCTCACAGGAAATAGTAGGAAGTTGTATTTTAGTTAATAATAATGTAAACTTTACCGATACCAATGGCCAAACCACATTGTACAAATTCTAAGTAAGACGTGCACAATGAACACGTTCTTTTCAAGTACAAAGGGCCATGGAAATATCATATAATATGATAATTAAAGTCCTTGCATCCTTGAAGATTATAAAAGTTCACCCATTTTAACTACAAACCTAAAATGTATTAATAGTCTGCTTTATATTATGACTTGTTATCCACATGAGAGTGAATTTGTATACCCCTGCAAACAACGGCGGCAGAACAACATTTGGAGTTAAACTACAGACAGTACATATTTTTGGGCATCCTTTCATCTACTCTATTCACGAAGCACTGACGCATGTGATCATCATGTTAAACCTAACTAGCTGCAAATATGACCCACTACGACTCCAGTCTTCACAATTTAATGTAGCAATATCCACAAAATACTTGTGTTCAACTTATGTGATAACACCAGAAGCATCTCTCAAACTGAAAAAGCACGACAGTGGGTTCGGTTGAAGGGCTCAACAGATGGATATGCATAAAACACACACACACACACACACCACCACCCATGAAATGACCCATTGAATGGCCCCTCCAGCCGGCCTCGCGCCGGTGTTCGGGCGGAGGGTTCGTACAGTTCGTGGAACCATGTATGGAATGCAAGCCGCCTAATGGGGGACTTTTGTTAAGCAAGGAGTGTGTAACAACGTACCTCCTGAATCACCTAACCCTGAAAATGGATGGTGCTGGAGCATCGGGCCCACACCCAGCCGTTGTCTGCAGTTGCGAAAACTAACCGCGGAGGGCCGGCCGGGTGCGCACGGAAGCCTCGGGCACGCACTCGGGTGAAGTCGCCACAGGTGCAGATCTTGGTGGTGGTAGCAAATATTTCAAACAAGAGCTTTGAAGGCCGAAGTGGAGAAGGGTTCCATGTGAACAGCAGTTATGTCAGTCAGTACTAAACCTGGAGGGGCGGCGACGGCGCCCAGAGCGGCCGTCGCCGATGTGAGTGATCTCAGAGAAGCCGACGGGTGCCGCGGGGAGAATTCTCTTTTCTGCGTGAAGGGGAGGGCTGGCCTGGAATGGGTTTGCCCCGGCAGAGGTGCCCGTGCCCTGGAAAATGTTGCGTTTCTGGGAACATCCAGTGAGCTTTCGCTGGCTCATGAAAATCCGGGCTAGAGAGGGCTCCAAATTGAACAGCCTCTGGCGTGTTAGAGGAAGGCGGGTAAGGGAAGTTGCTAAGTCAGATCTGTAACTTTGGGACAAGAATTGGCTCAAAGGGCAGGGTCGGTCAGGTTGCAAAGAGGGCTGGGCGAGCACCGCGGCTGGAGAAGCAGCCACCCGCCCAGCGGTGGCGAGTCGGGGGTTTGCCCTCCCACCACCGTTTGCCCGGCCCCCGCCCACCGCCACCCTCAGCGTCCGTCTCAACCCGCCACAGTGGGCGATGACTCTGGATGCATGCCAGGTTCTACCCACAGCAGGTGTTGACGCAATGTGATTTCTGCCCAGTCTCAGATGCCATCTGCCAGTGGATTTACAGCTTCCTGACGGGCTGGACACAGCAGGTGACGCTGGGGGAGGCCACCTCATCTACACACACCATCAGCACCAGGGCGCCCCAAGGTTGTGTCCTCTCTCCGCTGCTCTTCTCTCTCTACACGAGCGACTGTACCTCAACGCACCCGGCTGTCAAACTCCTGAAGTTTGCAGAGGACACAACAGTCATCGGCCTCATCAAAGATGGTGACGAGTCTGCATATTGACAGGAAGTGGAGCGGCTGGAGCTGTGGTGCGGCTGACACAACCTGGAGCTGAACACACTCAAGAGTATAGAGATGATTGTGGACTTCATGAGGCATCCTTTGCCACAGCTGCACCTCACGCTGTCCAACTGCCGGGTGTCAACCGTCAAGACCTTCAAGTTCCTGGGAATTACAGTCTCTCAGGACCTCAAGTGGGACTTAAACATCAACTCCATCCTCAAAATGGCCCAGCAGAGGATGTACTTCCTGCGGCTTCTGAGGAAGCACAGACTGCCACAGGCAGTTGGGGAGTTCTATACAGCGGTCATCGAATCAGTCCTGTGCTCTTCCATCACAGTCTGGTTTGGTGCTGCTACAAAAAAGGCCAAACTCCGACTGCCACGGACAAACAAAACTGCTGAAAAGCTTGTAGGTACCCCCCCCCATACCCTTGAGGACTTGCATGCTACCAGAACTAAGACAAGAGCATGCAAAATCTTCTTAGACCCTCCACATCCTGCTCACCACCTCTTCCAACTCCTTCGCTCAGGTAGGAGCTACCGAACAATGCAAACTAAAACTAGCAGACATTCCAACAGCTTCTTCCCTCTTTCCATTAACTTCTTAAACAATTAACTTACAATTCCATTGCAACATGCTGCCAATTTTCTGTCTTGAGTTTGTTGTCACATTTCTGTCGGGCCACGTATACATTACTTGTGCACTCACTGTCGTAGTCTCGCCACGCTGAACTATTTGCATATCTGTTGTTGACCAATCCTGGCCACTCATGTGCCTGAGTAGCATCTGCGACATTTGCACAATCGACATTGTCCCATATTATCGCACTACTCGTAACTTTAAACTGCATACATTTCTTTAAGTCTCGGCACCCTTTGCACAATGGTCATTGCACCAGACTATTGCTCTATAAGTCATTCAAACTGCTTTAATTGCTATCATTGGACAGGAGGCGGGGTAAACCCTGAACCGGTTGCCAGCCAATCGCAGGGCACATACAAACAAACAACCATTCGCACTCACTTTCGCACTCACAATCACACCTACGGGCAATTTAGAGTTGTCAATTAACCTACCATGCTTGTTTTGGGGATGTGGGAGGAAACCGCAGTGCGCAGAGAAAACCCACGCAAGCACGGGCAGAACATGCAAACTCCACACAGGCAGGGCCGGGGATTGAACCCTGGTCCTCAGAACTGTGAGGCAGACGCTTTAACCAGTCGCCCACCGTGCCACACACACACACACACACACACACACACACACACACACACACACACACACACACACACACACACACACACACACACACACACACACACACACACACACACACACACACACACACACACACACATACTGGTTAGAGCGTCAGCCTCACAGTTCTGAGGACCCGGGTTCAATCCCAGGCCCCGCCTGTGTGGAGTTTGCATGTTCTCCCCGTGTCTGCGTGGGTTTTCTCCGGGCACTCCGGTTTCCTCCCACATCCCAAAAACATGCATGAATTGGAGACTCTAAATTGCCCGTAGGTGTGCATGTGAGTGCAAATGGTTGTTTGGTTGTATGTGCCCTGCGATTGGCTGGCAACCAGTTCAGGGTGTACCCCGCCTCCTGCCCGATGACAGCTGGGATTGGCTCCAGCACGCCCGCGACCCTAGTGAGGAAAAGCGGCTCAGAAAATGGATGGATGGATATATATATATATATATTTTTTTTTTTTTTACTGGCATTACCAGATTACTAGCATCCTTTTATTGCTCAGTGACTGTTTTTCTCAATATCTTTGTGTCTCAAAAGTGTTCTCTGTCAATTGAGTGTCTGTTGTCGTACTGGAGCGGATCCAACTCCCGGAGACAAATTCCTTGTGTGTTTTTGACATACTTGGCAAAACAAAGATGATTCTGATTCTGGACATTCAGCCTGGATGTCTCAGCTCCAGACTGGAAGTACCACATCCAGCCTGAAAGTGCCACCTCCAGACTGGATGTGCCAGCTTCAGCCTGTGACATCCAGAAAAAAACAGCAAAATAAGAAAGAAAATAATAAACTTGCAGGACAGTATTATGGGCAGGTTGCTTCGCAAGCACTACCACTGTAGTAACAAAGACAACAACAATAATAATATTAATAATAACGCGATTGGCTGGCGACCAGTTCAGGGTGTACCCCGCCTCTCGCCCGCGACCCTCGAGAGGATAAGCGGTACAGAAAATGGATGGATGGATGGCTGAATAACAATAATTATAATTATCCTCCCCCTCCTCCTCCTCATCATCATCTTGCTGGTTGACGCGCAAAGACGTAGACGTCCCGCCTCGTCTCAATTCTATTGGCATCCATTTTAGCCGTAAACGCCAACGAATATGTGGATTGGCCTGAAGTACATTCAATCATAGTAAGAACAAATGTCATTGGTTCGCTCTGCGATTGTTCCCATTTTGGAAGTAGGGGGTTTCTAGCTTCAGTCCCAGTCGACTCAACAGGATCTTGTGTTGGACAGGAGGTTTCGCTTTGACGACTGATGCTCAATCCTCGGGTGATTTTACATTAGATTTGGGAATTGTGAGTACAATAAATCAAACAATTGTGTCTTTTTTTTCTCAGTAGAAAGTCAACCGCGCGAATTCGTTTAGACTCAACTGTTTCACTGCTCTTCGAGACAGCCTACGATTCCGTAATGTTTTCTCATTGACGGCATTTGCTGAACTTCGTACACATTGAGTAGCCCGTCCTTCTCGTCAGACAGACGGTTGTGGTAAATTTGGTATCTGCCAACAAAATGAGGACATTTCAAAGCTTGGGACATGTAGCAACATCTGAACACGTTTACCTCTCAACTAAAAATTATTAGCTAAAAATATGGCCTCATCGAAGTCTGTGTTCGCGCTAGAATATATAGGAGAAAAGAATGCTTTAAATGTTACTTACATTTATAATGTAATCAAATGAGTCGGTAGATAGCTTATGTGCTAACTTTCTTTGTTTTGGTATGTTTGATAATGGTCACAGTATGGCGAAGCAGTGTTGGTCGATTTGTTTTTAATGTTATTGTTGTTGCTTATAAGTGTTTTGTTTTTAACTCAAGGTTTTCACATTTTGTCCTTTTTACTCATAGCTTGTTTGGAGAAGTCAGTAACTCTTGCCAATCAATATATATATATACCTATGTGATGCACATGTAAGTTAAAACTCATTCACTGCCAGCCATCCCAGTTAACATGGACATTTGACTTCCAAAACTGTCAATGGCAGTGAATGTGTTAATAGTTGTCATTATTTAAACTTACACGCACACGAAGAACAATGTGTTAAGAGAAGTCTGAATCTAATAAATACATGCATAAAAAATGCCTTTGAATATAGCCATTTGAGTAGATCTTTTAAGAAGGTCTTATTAACTGTGAAGGAATATTTGTGGTAGCTGAGTTGCCACAATAACCTCTTGTCGTGTTTACATCTGAAGATAATGTATGTTTGTTTACCCTGTAGACCACATGTTAAGTGAGTATGTAAAAAGGTTTGGTATTAGAGATTACTAATATTATATATATATATATATATATATATATATATATATAAAGCATATTTGTTGGGAGTCTGTCTGATGAGAGAAGTTGAAATGATATATGCATCTTTGTAATTATGTTGTTGTGTTACAAATGGTTCACATTAAGGCCACGCACACACACACACACACACGCACAAGTACTTAATGCCAAATACTCTTGCTAAATTTTGAGTGAAACTCGCTTTTTATCTGATGAAAGGGTATCTTCCAGCTAGAAAAATGATACAGCAAAGTCACTGAAGACTATAATAAGTGCTGTGAAGGTAGATATTAATGAATAATATTCACCGTTCTCGAGATTTTAATACTTAATAATAAAACAATATCGTCACTCATGGTGGAGTTGTTCAATTGCCGTGCAGGGATGATGTGTTAATACCACTCAGTGACTGTGAATATGAGAGTGTAAGTTTTTCTGTCTTCATGTATTCTGTGATTGATTGGCGACAAGTCCAGGTTGTAGTCTGTCTTTCCCCTCAAATCGGCTCCTGGTGACACTGAATATGAGTATAGAAAATGGATGGATGAATAATTAATAGCCCTAATCTAATCTCACAATTTTTAGTGAATGCAATAATTCGCATCTTGGTAAATTTGTGTATATTTTAGAGCAGGTGTTTCAAACAGTAACTCACCAAAAGGTCAGAATATGTGCAGTCTCTGGGTTTTTATAACCATTACATTCAAATAGTCAGATTTGCCTAGGTACAGCTATTACTAGGGATGTCCCGATCCGGTCTTTGAGATCAGAAATCGGTCCGATGTCAGGACCGAGAGTAGGGCTAAAATCTCCGATTTTACCACTCTTATACAAGGAGTTCCTTCCATTTTCCGTTCAGGCACTTTCAGGCACCGGGCTGTTCGGTCCCTGTACGTCCGGAGTCAGAGTTTGGTCTGCATATCCAGGAGTAAATCGGACTCGTTCCCGGTGAGGGTTGGACTCCGCCAAGGCTGCCCTTTGTCACCGATTCTGTTCATAACTTTTATGGACAGAATTTCTAGGCGCAGCCGAGGCGTAGAGGGGGTCCAGTTTGGTGGCCTCAGTATTGTATATCTGCTTTTTGCAGATGATGTGGTTCTGTTGGCTTCTTCAAGCCGTGACCTCCAACTCTCACTGGAGCAGTTCTCAGCTGAGTGTGAAGCGGCTGGGATGAGAATCAGCACCTACAAATCTGAGACCATGGTCCTCAGTCGGAAAAAGGGTGGCGTACCCTCTCCGGGTCGGGGATGAGATCCTGCCCCAAGTGGAGGAGTTAAAGTATCTTGGGGTCTTGTTCACGTGTGAGGGAAGAATGGAACGGGAGATCCATGCGGATGATGCGGACTTTGTATCGATCCGTTGTGGTAAAGAAGGAGCTAAGCCGAAAGGCGAAGCTCTCGATTTACCGGTCGATCTACGTTCCTCACCTATGGTCACGAGCTGTGGGTCGTGACCGAAAGAACAAGATCCCGGATACAAGCGGGCAAAATGTGTTTCCTTCGGAGGGTGTCCGGGCTCTCCCTTAGAGATAGGGTGAGAAGCTCGGTCATCCGGGAGGATCTCAGAGTAGAGCCGCTGGTCCTCCACATCGAGAGGAGCCAGATGAGGTGGCTGGGGCATTTGATTCGGGTGCCTCCAGAACGCCTCCCTGGTGAGGTGTTCCGGGCACGCCCCACTGGGACGAGATCCTGGACACGACCCAGGACACGCTGGAGAGACTACATCCTTCGGCTGGCCTGGGAACGCCTCAGGATCCCGCCGGAAGAGCTGGATGAAGTGGATGGGGAGAGGGAAGTCTGGGCGGCCCTGCTAAAGCTACTGCCCCCGTGACCCGACCTCGGATATGCAGTAGAAAATGGATGGATGGATGGGCACTTAGATCCAGCAGCGTCCAGACGGCTTGCAGAGCCTAAGCAATCTTAACAGGTTATGCACATTAGCTAAGATGGTAGCAAGGAGTAAGAGTGAATGTTGCTTGCTTAAAGTCGTTTATTGACACTCCTGTTGAAGACACTAAACTCACTAAACTCACATAATAAAATAATTACACCTATTGAATGTTCAAATACAACCCTAATTCCTATGAAGTTGGGACGTTGTGTTAAACATAAATAAAAACAGAATACAATGGTATGCAAATCATGGTCAACCTATATTTAATTGAATACACTACAAAGACCAGATATTTTATGTTCCAACTGATAAACTTTATTGTTTTTTGCAAATAATCATTAACTTAGAATTTTATGGCTGCAACACGTTCCAAAAAAGGTGGGAGAAGTGGCAAAAAAGACTGAGAAAGTTGAGGAATGCTCATCAAACACCTGTTTGGAATATCCTAAAGGTGAACAGGCTAATTGGGAACAGGTGGGTGCCATGGTTGGATATAAAAGGAGCTTCCCTGAATTGCTCAGTCATTCACAAGCAAAAATGGGGCGAGGTTCACCTCTTTGTTAACAAGTTTGTGAGAAAATAGTTGAACAGTTTAAGTACAATGTTCCTCAATGTACAATTGCAATGAATTTAGGGATTTAATCATCTACGGTCCATAATAACATCAAAAAGTTCAGAGAATCTGGAGAAATCTCTGCATCTTAGCGGCAAGGCCGAAAACCAACATTGAATGCCAGTGACCTTCGATCCTCAGGCGGCATTGCCTCAAAAACCGACATCAATGTGTAAAGGATATCACCACATGGGCTCAGGAACACTTCAGAAAACCAATCTCAGTAAATACAGATCGGCGCTACCTCCGTAAGTGCAACTTGAAACTCTACTATGCAAAGTAAAAGCCATTTATCAACAACACCCAGAAACGCCGCCGGCTTCTCTGTGCCCGAGCTCATCAAAGAGGGAATGATGCAAGTGGAAAAGTGTTATGTGGTCCGACAAGTCCACATTTCAAATTGTTTTTGGAAATTGTGGATGTCGTGTCCTCCGGGCCAAAGAGGTAAAGAACCAATCCGGACTGTTATGGACGCAAAGTTCAAAAGCCAGCATCTGTGATTGTATGGGGCTGTGTTAGTGCCAATGGCTTGGGTAACTTACACATCTGTGAAGGCACCATTCATGCTGAAAGGTACATACAGGTTTTGGAGAAACATATGCTGCCATCCAAGCAACGTCTTTTACATGGACGCCCCCTGCTTATTTCAGCAATGCCAAACCACATTCTGCACGTGTTACAACAGCGTGGCTTCGTAGTAAAAGAGTGCAGGTACTAGACTGGCCTGCCTGCAGTCCAGACCTGTCTCCCATTGAAAATATGTGGCGGATTATGAAATGTAAAATACGACGACGGAGACCCCGAACTGTTGTACAGCTGAAGCTGTACATCAAGCAAGAATGCAAACAGAACATGCAAACTCCACACAGGCAGGGTCGGGGATTGAACCACTGTCCTCAGAACTGTGAGGCAGACGCTCTAACCAGTAGTCCACCGTGCCGCTGTTACAATTTAAATATATATTATTGTTATTGGTTTTATTGAAGTTATTTTTCACAATTTCCCAATATAATGTTATTTTTTTCAAGTTTTTTCATTCTTATTTTTAGTTACTTTATGTAACCAACTGGTTAATAATAAATGGGTCAGTTTTCCTCATACCTACCGTTGCTCTCTGTTTGAGTAATATTTTCAAACCTTTTCTAACATTCCATGCTACAAAATAAGTAAAATATGTGTGATTATTGCTGATATCGGATCAGTAAAAAAAGCATAAACATATTTTCAGACATTTGTGTAAATTTATAAAAAATTGTATCTTTGCTGTGTGCTATGGGTCATTGTCGTGTTGGAAGGTGAATCGACACCATATTCTGAGTTACAGAGCACTCTGGAGCAAGTTCTCTTGAAGTATTTCTCTATATTTGGCAGCTGTCATCTTACCCTCTATGCGGACCAGTTGCGCAGTTCCTGCAGCATAAAAACAGCCCCCACAGCATGATGCTGCCACCACCATGCATCACAGGAGGGATGGCGTTAGCCAGATGATGAGCAGTGCCTCTTCTTCTCCAGATATGATGCTTGCTCAGGCCAAAAAGTTCTATTTTGGTTTCATCAGACCAGAGAATTTTGTTTCTGCATGTCTGAGAATCCTTAATGTGTGTTCTGGCGAAGTCCAAGTGGGCTGCCATGTGCCTTTTAGTGAGAAGTGGCTTCCCTCTGATTGGTGGAGTGCGTAAGCAATGGTTGATCTTTTGGATGGTTCTTTTATCTCTGCAAGGGAACACTGGAGCTCTGCCTTCGTGACCATAGGGTTCTTGTTCACCTTTCTGACCAAGGCCCTTCTTCCCTGGTTACTCAGCTTTGTCGGACGGCCAGATGTAGGAATTCTTCCATTTTAATTTCCATTTTCCAAACTTCTTCCATTTCCGAATAATCAAGACCACAGTGCTTTTCGGGACCTTCAATGCTGCTGAAATTCTTTTGTATCCTTCTCCAGATTTGTGCCTTGACACAATCTGGTCTCGGTGGTCTGCAGACAATTCTTTAGACTTCATTGCTTGGTGAGCCCTAAAGGCTCTGTTGTAGCCTCTAGCAGAATGTTTGTTGAGAAAACATTGAGCTGTTTTTCTTAGTCTGGAACTGGGGCTTTAATCTAGGTGGCGGGAATTATGAACAGTTCTAAAGTTCAATGTTAGCACAAAACCTTCAGTCTTTAGCTTGAAAGCAAAATAAATGCCATACACATATATGCTGACTAGAACACCTTAACTTTATTTGGGGTTAATCAGAGGCACTTTCAATGGTGGCAGCTGTGTGCTACTCACTCCCATTTAACATGAGTTTGAATTTGATTGGATTGTTCTGAATGCTGCCACATCCACAGTTGTAAATTTTGCACAAATGCTCAATTTTTATTTTTACTTCCCCTCTCGAAAATATATTCTTATTGTTTAATTGTGTTGTACAGTTTATAGGCCACATTAGTGGTGGAACAAGTTTTATAATGATTTAGCTTGGTCTAATCAGAATCAAAATCAGAATCATCTTTATTTGCCAAGTATGTCCAAAACACACAAGGAATTTGTCTCCGGTAGTTGGAGCCGCTCTAGTACAACAGACAGTCAATTTACAGAACACTTTGGGGACATAAAGACATTGACAAAAAACAATTGTGCAAAAAGATGCAGAGTCCTCTAGCACTTAGAGCAGTTCGAACGACTAATATTGCAATAGTCCGGTGCAATGACCATTGTGCAAAGGGCGCTGAGACTTCAAGGAGTGTATGCGGTTTAAAGTGACGAGTAGTGCGATCATCTGGGACAATGTTGGTTGTGCAAATGTTACAGATACTCCTCAATCACTGTGCAAATGGAGAAGATGCTACTCTGGCATGAGTGGCCAGTATATGCAAATAGTGCAGCATGGCGAGACAACTACAGTGAGTGCACGAGTAATACATAATTGGCCCCACAGAAATGTGGCAACGAACTCAAGTCAGAAAATTTCCAGCTTGTTGTAATGGAATTATAGGTTAGGTGTTTAAGAAGTTGATCGCAAGAGGGAAGAAGCTGTTAGAATGTCTACTAGTTCTAGTTTGCGTTGATCGGTAGCGCCTACCTGAGGGAAGGAGCTGGAAGAGCTGGTGACTGGGGTGCAGACGGTCCGAGAGGATTTTGCACGCCCTTGTCTTAGTTCTGGCAGCGTGCAAGTCCTCAATGGTGGGTAGGGGGGTACCGACAATCCTTTCAGCAGTTTTGATTGTTCGTTGCAGTCGGAGTTTGTCCTTTTTTGTAGCAGCACCAAACCAGACTGTGATGGAAGAACACAGGACTGATTCGATGACCGCTGTGTAGAACTGTCTCAGCAGCTCCGGTGGCAGGCCGTGCTTTCTCAGAAGCCGCAGGAAGTACATCCTCTGCTGGGCGTTTTTGAGGACGGAGTTGATGTTGGTCACCCACTTCAGGTCCCGAGAGATTGTAATTCCCAGGAACTTGAAGGTCTCGACGGTTGACACAAGGCAGCTGGACAATGTGAGGGGCAGCTGTGGCGAAGGATGCCTCCTGAAGTCCACGATCATCTCTACCGTCTTGAGCGTGTTCAGCTCCAGGTTGTGTCGGCCGCACCACAGCTCCAGCCGCTCCGCTTCCTGTCGATATGCAGACTCGTCACCGTCCTTGATGAGGCCGATGACAGTGGTGTCATCTGCAAACTTCAGGAGCTTGACAGTCGGGTTCGCTGAGGTGCAGTCGATTTGGTCACAAAACAACAAAACAAAACCTGACAAGCCAATTTTCCTTAAAATAGGATTGTTTCTGTTGGAACTTGATATTCTATCATGAAATTTGTGAAAATTATGCACATTCGAAAGTGTAGTATTTATGCTTTTCTGTGTTGTATTTGTTCTGTTCCTTAATAACTAGATTTCTGAGTGAGGACCGCCACCATGTCGGTGACTGTTCATGAGAATCGGAAATCCCGCACCAGCACGGGATCCATGAACATTTCCCTGTTCCACAAGCCTTCGCACCCTGACCTTGTCTTGACTCATCTAAACACAATGAGGAAACAGTGCATGTTCACAGATATCACACTGTGGGCTCGGGACCGGTCCTTCCAATGTCACAGGTAAGAAAATTGTTGTTGCGTCAAATGTATTTCTGCTTGTTGTATATGTACGTATATATTTTAATCGCTCATTATCAACTTTGATCGATAATAATTAGGGGTGTAGTGATTCGTTTTAACAATGATTTGATTTGTATCACGATTAGCGGTTGCCAATTCGATTCCAGGACGATTTTGGTTCATCTCGAATGATACGATCCAAAACGATGCAGTGGCTGGAAATCGATTCAGTAGCCAAAATTCAACCAGTGCGAGTGTAAAATAAATACCTTGATACTGGACAGTACAGGTGAAATTTCCTAAATTCCTTTTGTTTCTTGTAAAGGTATCAGGTAAAATTACTTATGGACATACACTAAACCATTAATGGAAAATGCATTCACACTTTACAGTGCTGTGAAAATTATTTGCCACTTATCAAATTCTATTTTTCCCCCATAGTTTCCTTAATTTGTTTAAGATCATCAAACAAATGTAAATATTTGACAAAGATAACCCAAGTAAACGCCGGCACGGTTGACGACTGGTTAGCACATCTGCCTCAGAGTTCTGGGGACCGGGATTCAAATCTCGGCCCCTGCCTGTGGAGTTTGCATGTTCTCCCCGTGCCTGGGTAGGTTTTCTCCGGGCACTCCGGTTTCCTCACACATCCCAAAAACATGCGTGGTAGGTTGATTGAAGACTCTAAATTGCCCGCAGGTGTGAATGTGAGTGCGGTGAGTACGAATGGTTGTTTGTTTGTATGTGCCCTGAGATTGGCTGGCGAAGCGGTTCAGGGTGTACCTCGCCTCCCGCCCGAAGATAGCTGGGATAGGCTCCAGCAGCCCGCGACCCTAGTGAGGATAAGCGGTAAAGAAAATGGATGGATGGAACCCAAGTAAACAAAATGCTGATTTTAAATGGTGATTTTATTAATTAAGAAAAAAATCTATTCAACGCTACCTGGCCGTGTTTGAAAAGGTAATTGCCCCCCTTGTTAAGTCACAAATTAACTGTGGCTAATCACAGCTGAGTTCATTTTCACTGACCGGACCCAAGCCTGATTACTTTCAGACCTGTTCAATCAAGAAATCACTTAAATAGAACCTGTCTGATGTGAATGCGAATGGTTGTAATGTGTCTGTATGTGCCCTGCTGCGACTGACTGGCGACCAGATCAGGATGTACTCCACCTTTCGCCTGAAGTCTGCTGGGATAGGCTCCAGCGCCATGTGACTCTGAACAGGATAAGCGGTGTTGAGAATGGCTGGAGAACCTGTCTGACAAAATGAAGTCGGCCAAAAGATCTCAAAAAGCTGCAACAAAATTCCACAATCCAAAGAAATTTAAGAATTAATGATAAATAAAGTAATTGACCTCTATCAGTCCAGAATGGGTTACAAATCCATTTATAAAGCTTTATGAAGATTTTTAAAGCTAAAGACTCAAACAAACCACAGGGAGCGCCATGATCCACAAATGGAGAAAACGTGGCGAACCTTACCAGGAGTGGCCAGCCCACAAAAATTACTCCATGAGCACAGCCACAACTCATCCAGGAGGTCACAAATGAACTCAGGACAATATCTGAACAACTGCAGGCCTTCCCTGCAGGTCAGTGTCCAGGACTCAACAATAAGGAAAAGACTGGGCAAAAATGGCAGAGTTCCAAGTTGAAAACCGCTGCTGACCAAAAGGAACATAAAGGCTCATCTTACTTTTGCAATAAAACATCTGAATGATTCCCAAGACTTTTGGGGAAATATTCTATGGACTGACGAGACACAAATGGAAACTTTCTGAAGGTGTGTGTCTCCTTACATATGGCATGAAACAGCATTTTAGAAAAATAACCTCATAACAACAGTCAATGATGGTGGTGGTAGTGTGAAGGTCTGGGGGTGCTTGGACCTGGATGACTTGCCTCAGGGACGTGACATGATTGATGGAACCATGAATTCTGCTCTTTACCAGAAACCACTGAAGGAGAACATTCAGGCCCATCAGTTCGTGACTTCAAAGCTGAAGCACACTTGGGTTCTGAAGCAGGACAACGATCCACAACACATTTGCAAGTCAATTTCTGAATGGCTTAACAAAGGTTTTGGAGTGGCCAAATCAAAGTCCAGACTTGAATCCGATTGAAATGCTGTGGCATTACCTTAAAAAGGACATTCTTGCTTCAAAACCCTCCAGTGTTGCTGAACTAAAACAAATGTGCAAGGAAGAGTGGGCCAAAATATCTCAACAGAGATTTGAAAGACTCATTGCCAGTTATTGAAAACTCTTGCTTTTAGTTGTTGCTGCTAAGGGTGGCCTGACCAGTTTGTAGCCTTAGGGAGGAATTACTTTTTCACACAGGGCCAAGTAGCTTTGAATAGTTATTTTTCCTTCATGAATAGAATCACCTTTAAAAACAGCATTTTATGTTTACTTGGGTTATCTTTGTCTGCTATTTAATTTTGTTTGATGATCTTTAACTTTAAAGTGGGGAAACTGTGCAAAAAAATAAGAATTTCAGAAGGGTGCAAATACTTATTCACAGCACTGTATGATTAAAGTGAAACTTACATCTCTTCAGGTTGGATTACCAGTAGATTTTACCTCCTACCTCTGTTGTTTTTCAACATATATTACAATTGTTAAGAATAAACACACTTACTGTAATTGAAAACAAAATATGTAATTCTCACCTCTCCTTGAGCAGTCACCTTATCGTGGTGGAGGGGTTTGTGTGTCCCAATGATCCAAGGAGCCAATTTGTCTGGGGCTTCACGCCCCTGGTAGGGTCACTCATGGCAAACAGGTCCTAGGTGAGGGACTAGACAAAGCACGGCTCCAAAAACCTCTATGACGAATAAAACTAATGGATTTAGGTTTCCCTATGCCGGACGCGGGTCACCGGGGCCCCCCTCTGGAGCCAGGCCTGGAGGTGGGTCTTGAAGGCGAGTGCGTGGTGGGCCCGGCCGGGCACAGGCTGAACGGCTAATGTGGGTCCCCCTTCCCATGGGCTCACCACCTGTGGGAGGGGCCATAGGGGTCGGGTGCAGTGTGAGCTGGGCGGTGGCCGAAGGCGGGGACCTGTGCGATCTGATCCCCAGCTACAGAAACTAGTTCTAGGGACGTGGAATGTCACCTCTCTGGCAGGGAAAGAGCCGAGCTGGTGTGTGAGGTTGAGAAGTTCTGACTAGATATAGTCGGGCTCGCCTCCACACACTTCTTGGGCTCTGGTACCAGTCCTCTTGACAGGGGTTGGACTCTTTTCCACTTTGGAGTTGCCCATGGTGAGAGGCGCCGAGCAGGTGTGGGTATACTTATTGCCCCCCGGCTCCGCCCCTGTACGTTGGGGTTCACCCCGGTGGACGAGAGGGTAGCCTCCTTCCGCCTTCGGGTGGGGGGGACGGGTCCTGTCTGCTGTTCGTGCCTATGCATCACACAGCAGTTCAGAGTACCCAACCTTTTTGGAGTACTTGGAGGGGGTGCTGGAGAGCACTCCCGCTGGGGACTCCGTTGTTGTGCTGGGGGACTTCAATGCTTACGTGTGCAATGAAAGTGAGACCTGGAAGCAAGGGTGTGATTGGGACGACCGCCCACGATCAGAACCCGAGTGGTGTTCTGTTATTAGACTTCTTTGCTCACCACAGATTGTCCATAACGAACACCATGTTCAAATATAAGGGTGTCCACACATGTACTTGGTATCAGGATGCCCTAAGTCGCCGTTCAATGATCGACTTTGTGGTCGTGTCATCGGACTTGTGGCCGTATTTCTTGGACACTCAGGTGAAGAGAGGGGTGGAGCTGTCAACTGATCACCACCTGGTGGTGAGTTGGGTCCGATGGTGGGCGAAGATGCCGGTCCGACCTGGCAGGCCCAAACGTTTTGTGAGGATCTGCTGGGAACGTCTGGCAGAATCCCGTCAAAAGGAGTTTCAACTCCCACTTCCGGCAGACCTTCATCCACATCTCAGGGGAGGTGGCGGACATAGAGTCCAAGTGGACCATATTTCGCTGCTTCGGGAGTATGGGGTACCCAATCCCCTGATACGGGCTATTCGGTTCCTGTATGACCGCTGTCAGACTTTGGTGCGCATTGCCGGCTGTCAGTCGGACTCGTTTCCGGTGAGGGTTGGACTCCGCCAAGGCTTCCCTTTGTCACCGATTCTGTTCATAACTTTTATGGACAGAATTTATAGGCGCAACCGAGGCGTAGAGGGGTCCGGTTTGGTGGCCTCAGTATTAGATCTCTGCTTTTTGCAGATGATCTGGTTATGTTGGCTTCATCAGGGCATGATCTCCAACTCTCACTAGAGCGGTTTGCAGCAGAGTGTGAAGCGGCTGGGATGAGAATCCGCACCTCCAAATCTGAGACCATGGTCCTCAGTCGGAAAAAGGTGGAGTGCAGATGAGGTGGCTCGGGCATCTGTTTAGGATGCCTCCAGGACACCTATCTGGTGAGGTTATCCAGGCATGTCCCACCGGGAGGAGACTCGCTGGAAAGACTACGTCTCTCGGCTTGCCCGGGAACGTTTCAGGATCCCCTCGGAAGAGCTGGAGGAAGTGGCTGCGGAGAGGGAAGTCTGGGCTTCCCTGGTAAAGCTACTGCCCCCGCGACCCGACTTCGGATAAGCGGAAGAAAATGGATGGATGGATGGATGGACGGATGTAATGTTCAAATGTTCAAATCATATTTATTACTACCCAGTAGTGGTTACGTAGCTTGTGATGTACAACTATCTGTTGTGTTATGCTGCAATATGTCCATGATGGAATTTTGTACTTTGGCTGAAGCATGTTCACCAACCTTTGAGCTCTCGTGCTATCATGAGTAAGACCTGCTTGAAATGTCTCACGAATAAATGTTTGGCCTCGCTTACTTCTTGGAACTGTACATCAATGTAGTGACTTCTCATATTACTTGTAATCCCCAACTTGTAGACGACCGCGGTCATTAAACAGTGTTTTCTGCTTTATCATTTTTTATTATTGCAAAACAAAAATGCGTCCATACCTTTTAATTGAAGCTTTGCAGGACGTTCCACTAGGTAAGTTTTAGTGCTCTGCTCAGTGCGCCGTGACATTTCCTGCATTGCGCATTTGCATCTCCCATCAGCGGATCACGGGAAAACCCCACTGTTTGATACTCCCATGATCCTTTGCGACGTCACAGACACTTTAGGAAACTTAATCGACTCGCGCTTAACGCCTATCATTAACGGTGCTAAAACATACACACACATCCATATAAATTCTGCCCTGCTTAAATTGAATGCGATATTTCTTAGTATCGATACTATCAATTGATTACCTTTTAAAACTATTTAAATTTATCTATATTAAGCCGAGGCCAGATTGATCCAATTGGATATAAATTGATACATTGATATAATGAATGAGTCGTTACACCCCTAATAATAATATATAAATTAATCCCGCAAGGAAAATATTTGATCGAGCGTTCATATTTAGTTAAGCACTAACTCAGTTTTGTTTTCAATCTTTTTTATTTACTTTTATTGCAGTTGTGCTCATAAGGCAAAGTTTGTAAGATGTGTACCATTCTTCAAATTAAACGAGTGATCAGGCAAAAATACTTTGTTGCAAAGAAGTCTGTATTTCAGCTGTTTATAGGTTTTTCTTTGCATCCTGAGCAATCATCCTGGCAGTTGTGGCTGACATTTTTGTTGGTCTACCTGACCGTAGCTTGGTATCAACAGAAGCACTCATTTTCTACTTCATTATTAGTTTGAACACTACCGATCAAATCTTTAGACACTGTTTCTTTTGCCCCTTGATTTATCAAGTACTCACAGGTGCTTTTATTTTTATTATTTGTTTATTTATTTATCTTTTGGCTTTCTCCATGCTTCAGTAGCCAGCAAAGTCAGTGCAGCCCCGGATTAGCCGGATCAATCCCCCAAGAGCACGCAGACAGTAATTAAAATCAAACACGTCACAGGTGTGGAAACTAATCACTAACCACTAATAGCCATTTAAAACCGTATGTGTCAAGATATGTATGTACTGTAAACTATTTATCAGGGCATTTGGGTGATTACAGTACCCATCAGAGGTGGTTTGACAAACCAAAAATTGTATTCACGTAAGAGTTTTGTTACTTTCGAATAGAAGTAAAAGCAAAAAAATGGTATTGATGAAAAAAAGCATGAAAAAAACAATCATTAATTAATGTCAAATAGAATAAAAATAAATAAATGAAATGAAATATGAATATACAAATTCAGATACTGGCCAGCAATAACACTTTAACTAAAATAATGTTATATAGATTCTTAACAAAATTGCAAACAAATGATAAATAGGGACATGCCGATCCAACTTTTTCACTTCTGATCGGATGCCAGTCTTGAGTTTTGGCCGATACCGGTCCGATCCAATTTCAGAAATAATTATACATAATGTACTTATTTTGTTGTGTGGTATTTTAGAAAAGGCTTGATCCACAGATATTACTCAAACAGAGAACAATAATGAGCAACAGTAGGTACTAGTAGGAGAGCCAAGCATCAAAAAGTGGCTTATTTCAGGGTTTAGGTGGGCATTCATGATATACTTTTGTTTGAGGTATTTTTGAGTAGGTATAGTGATTCTGCAGTCGAAAAAAAAATGTTAGCCCTTATGATCGTCTTGTGAATCTATGCTATGACCATATGCTTGACATTTCACCATGGAAAAAACTGAGCAGAAATACTGGGGCAGGGGAAATTAAATGGCCTCTAGGAGGTACTTGAAATGAATAAAACCTACAGGCATTTGGTATCAATAGAAAGGCATTGTTCCATGCTCATTTTTGATATTATGCTAATTAACATGACATTATTGATGAGGTCTCAGGAGGTCAAAATGTCACAAATTCTGATGGCAGGTGAAAATCCTGGGGTACCTGCACACATACTATTCTTTTTCTGGCAACGGGCAAGGGGCTAGAAATGGGATGTCAAACTCGTTTTTGTTACGGGCCAAATCGCAGTTATGGTTCCACTCGGAGGGCCAAGCATCAAAAAGTGGCTTATTTAAGGGTTTAGGTTTGGATTCATGATATACTTTTGTTTGAGGTATTTTTGAGTAGGTATAGTGATTCTGCACTCGAAAAAAATGTTAGCCCTTACGATCGTCTTGCGAATTGATGCTATGACTATATGTTTAACATTTTACCTTGGAGAAAAATGCGCAGAAATATTGGGGTAGGGGAAATTAAATGGCCTCTATTGGTATTTGGTATCAATAGAAAGGTATTGTTCCATGCTAATTATTGATATTATGCAAATTATCATGACAGGAGCTAAGCCAGAAGGTGAAGCTCTCGATTTAACGGTCAATCTACGTTCCTACCCTCACCTATGGTCATGAGCTGTGGGCCGTGACTGATAGAACAAGATCCTGGATACAAGCGGCGGAAATGAGTTTCCTCCGCAGGGTGTCCGGGCTCTCCCTTAGAGATAGGGTGAGAAGCTCGGTCATCCGGGAGGATCTCAGAGTAGAGCCGCTGGTCCTCCACATCGAGAGGAGCCAGATGAGGTGGCTGGGGCATCTGATTCGCATGCCTCCCGGACGCCTCCCTGGTGACATTTTGCTTTATTTTTTTCTTCAATCCACAATTAATTTCTCCTGCCCCAGTTTTCTCCGTGGTGAAATGTCAAACATATGGTCATAGCATCAATTCGCAAGACGATCTGAAGGGCAGAAACACTATACCTACTCAAAAATACCTCAAACAAAAGTATATCATGAATGCCCACCTCATTTACAATCTGGGGTTTCCTCCCCTACTAGTATGAGAAAAACTGTCCCATTTATTATTAATGGGTTACATAAATGGGTAAGTGCTGTGCACGTCTTGACCTTTGCGGGTCAGTGTGGTGCGCACAGTGAGATACACACTTAGAGTAAAAAGAAAGTAGAAGTCATCACGATCAAATATTGTTATTATAAATCGTTTTTCGCAGAGTTTGAAGAATATATGCCAGACAGTATTGTTATATTGCCCCTTTGTGTTTATACACTTTGTATGTTCATCCAGTATTTGTGAACCGATTTTGAAAGCGATAGTTGCCACGGGATCCATCCTAATATTCGTATGCTTGTCAGTGGTGTTTTTTTATTCATTGTTTGTTAGCTATGAGCTAGCGATTTTTGTGAACAAAAGCTAAGAAACTAATTCTAGCTAGCTAAAACTAAGAAACTAAGTCTGTGATTTATCTGAACATTCAATAAGTGTAATTCTTTTTTGTATCTGTTTAGTTTTACAGTGAACCTCAACTGGAGTGTGTGTTTAGTGTTATTTAGTGTTTGTGTTAATTTCAACAGGAGTGTCAATAAACGACTTTACGCAAGCAACATTCACTCTTACTCCTTGCTACTATGTTAACACCTTAGCAACCTGTTGTTGTAATCACATGGGCCAACCGGGCGCTGCGGGATAGAAGCGCTGGACCGGAGCATGGAAAGGACTGCTTGTATAAGAGTGGTAAAATCAGAGATTATAGATATGGTCCAATCCTTGTTTTTGTTTTTTTTTGTCTGACATCAGACTGATTTCTGATCTCAAAGATCGGATTGGGAGAACTCTAAAGATAACTACAATCTTTAGAAAATAATAGATTAAGGCAAATTTAGCCACAAGAATTGGCCTTATACTTTTTTGTTTACAGTTGTTAAAGAGCGCAATAAGATAACAAAACAGGAACAAGGTAGCTGTACAGTGGATATAAAGGCTACACGCCCCTGTTCAAATGCCAGTTTTTTTGTGATATTCAAAATGTTTTCCACCGTTAATGTGACCTATAACCTGTACAAATCAATTGGAAAGAGAGAGAAAAAGAAATCTTTTAGAGAGGGGAATTAAAAATGAAGAATTAGAAAATATAGTTGCACAAGTGTGCACAACCTCTAATAACTGGGGATGTGGGTGTGTTCAAAGTTAATCAAAATTCACATAGTAGTAATGTTTAATGGTAGTTAAATTGTATGAGGGGCTAAAGTAAGCATATGCATAGGCCTGTCAAGATAAATAATATATCGACTTGTATTGCAGCTCATTATTCTTTATTTCAGAGTAAAGAAAAACAATTTAATAAAAAAACAAGAATATAAATTATAATAAAAACAACAACAATAGTGGCACGGTGAATGACTGGTAAGCACATCTGCCTCACAGTTCTGAGGACCCGGGTTCAAATCCGGCCTCGCCTGTGTAGAGTTTGCATGTTCTCCCCGTGCCTGCGTGGGTTTTCTCTGGGTACTCCGGTTTCCTCCCACATCCCAAAAACATGCATGGTAGTTTCATTGAAAACTCTAAATTGCTCGTAGGTGTCAATATGAGTGCGAACGGTTGTTTGTTTACATGTGCCCTGCAATTGGCTGGCGACCAGTTCAGGGTGTACCCCGCCTCTCGCACGAAGATAGCTGGGATATTCCCCAGCAGGCCCGTGACCTTAGTGAGGATAAGCGGTACAGAAAATGAATGAATAACAACAATAATAATAACAAAAATACTGATTTAAAAGCAATAAAATAATAAAAAGGCTTTATTTCTCACAATTTCAGAGGGATTAAAAAACAATAACAATAGTGTTCATCGTGATAGTTTTTGGGAAACTATACGTCTTTAAAAAATTATCGTGACAGGACTACATATGCAAAGATTTCTTCTAGGTGGAAATTTCCACGTTTGGGTTGTTCTTTTTCGTAGTTTTAGATGTAAACATGGAATGAATGTGAGGCCAGGAATGTCCTGCCTCTTGTGGATGTGAGTCGTGCCGTTTTATCCTACTTTTTTTCCCCCTGCCATGCGTCACGTAAATGAGCTGCTTTGAAAAAACACACACAAAGCAGAGGCAAAGCAGAGGCTTTGGTGTGGTCATGTAACTGCCTGCCTCCGTTTGATTGATGAAATTAAGTCAAACATCACTCGTGTTTGTGTTGGATCGGTGAAACTGATTCATGTGACGGCACCTGAAGCAAAAGTCTCTCTGACGAACCAAAACAAAATAGTTCACGTAAGCAAAAATGAGTAGATAAAAATAAACATAGCGAACAGAATGTAGCTCAGTGTAAAGGAGTAAAAGCACTGTTCTGTAAATAAATACACACAAGTAAAAAATATAATTATGCATTAAAACTACTCTGACACTTCATCCAGAAAGTTACTTGAGTAAATGTAACAGAGTAAATGTAGTGCATTACTACCCACCTCTGATTATCATTAGGATGTATAAAGGGCACACTCATTTATGTGATATGACTGATCATGTGGAAAACTATTATTTAAGGATAGTGGTCAGGTAATCCATTTCATATTTTCCCCCCAAAATTCCAATATTTCACAAATTCCGCAAGGGTTCAGAATGTAAACTTATGAGCACAACTGTTGTCCTGTTGGCAACTTTTTGGAAGTGCCTAACTTAAAACTTTGCATTTTACAGGGCAGTATTGGCTGCTTGTAGCCGTTACTTTGAAGCCATGTTCAGTGGAGGGCTACGAGAAAGTATGGACAGTGAAGTCAATTTCAGAGACAGTATACACCCCGAGGTACTAATATTACAATATTACTTGCAAATGAAGTGAAAATAGTGAACCTGTACATATTCACAGTTCTGCATTTGTAAATTTGCCGATTTTTGTATTTATTTTTTTTAAAGGTATCCTCTGTTATTTGCTAAAAAGCTCAACCATTTGCTGTTTTTGTGCTCAGGCTAGAAGGTGTGATGATAAATGTTGGCAGTGGTTACGCCTGACAAAGGGGATGTCAGTTGGAGGAGAAGGAGAAGTTCTGGATTGAGATGGATGAGTTTATAGATGGAGTAATCCTATAGGGGACTGAGTGGTGATTGGAGCAGACCTCAATATGGCATGTTGGTGAAGGGAACCAAGGTGATGAGACTGTGATCGGCAGGTTTGGTGTTAGAGAAAGCAATTATGAAGGACAGATGGTGGTGAATTTTGCAAGGAACATAGGCAAACTTACAATAGTGGAGGCAGGTGCACAAAGGTGAACTATATCCCATGTAGATGATGCAACCCGAAGGAGATTGGAGATAGTAGAAGGATGCTGGAAATGGCACCACGAGGTAGGAGGCAAAGGGAAAGACCAAAGAGGAAGGACTAAGACTTACAAATAGCTGAAGTTAGACCAGAGGATGCAGAGGACAGAAGCAATTGAAGAGAATGAAGGGAAAAAAGAACATGTCATTGGCATCAAAAGAACTGCCTGAAATGGTTTTTTATCCTACATGTCAGATCACTTAAAATGAACTCTCAAGGTTAAAAGTCAGTCTTGGTATCCTGCTGGCGTCTGTGATTTGATCTGTATTGTTATGTGTTTTGGACGCTTGTCTTAGGCATTATTATTAGAAAAAAACCTTTAACTTCCTTAAACTTTAACTTGTAGGGCTGCACGATATAGGGAAAAAATTACATTGCGATTTTTTTATTTTACTTTTTTTTTTAAACCCTGCCTTATACAGTATATTGTGATGTGAAAATAAACAGGATAACATACTGGTGATGTGAAAACCAGCACACATTTTACACAGTTTATAATAGCTTCAGTAGAAAATAAACTATGCTCAGCAGAGCACAGAAGTACTGTATGCTGAGATATTTGTGTGAAATGCACTATAGCAGTGTTCCCCAACCTTCTTTGCACCGTGGACCGGTTAGGAGTCGGCATTTTTCTCATGGACTGGCTGTGGTGGCGTGTGCACACACACACACGCACACACACATGCACGCACACACATGCACACACACACACACACACGCACACACACACACACACACACACACATATATATAAACTCTTTGGGTGAACTCCCATGCACCCTCGAGGACACTGCCGAAGTTGTAGAGCTGGTCCATTGTTCCATGGCCAGAACGAAAAGCCACACTGCTCCTCCTGAATCTGAGATTTGACTTCCCGACGGACCCTCCACTCCAGCACCCCGGAGTAGACCTTACCAGGGAGGCTGAGGAGTGTGATCCACCTGTAGACCATCACCCCAGTCTGCCAATCCAGAGGCACCTTTCCCGATCTCTCTCCACCGACTCACAACGTCCCAAGTTGAGGTCAGCAGCGCCCCATCCCCACTATACACAGTGTTGATGGTGGACTGCTTCCCCCTCTGAAGACGCCGGATGGTGGACCAGCATTTCCTCAAAGCCATTTCCTCAACGAACTCCTCCCGCGCCCATGTTTTTGCCTCAGTGACCCCCAATATATTGAGAGAGAGCGAGAGAGAGAGCAACAGCAATGGATAACACAAGAATATGGTACAAATTGTGCAAATACAAATGAGCAATATCGCGGGACCGTGAAGTAACAACCGTCATATAGCGAAGGATTACTGTATCTGATAATTTGCAGGGACTCATTGTTCTAGGGCTAGGACTTATTGTTTTCAGACATGTGCATCCTGCGACTCACATCGTCTCAAGTGTAAAATGATCTATGCATCAATATTTTAATTTGCTCTTGCAGGTCTTGGAGCTTCTGCTGGATTTCGCCTATTCTTCTCGAGTCATTATAAATGAAGAGAATGCTGAATCATTGTTGGAAGCAGGAGACATGTTGCAGTTTCATGACATCCGGGATGCCGCAGCAGAATTTTTAGAAAAAAACCTTCATTCATCCAACTGTTTGGGGATGATGCTATTATCAGATGCCCATCAGTGTAAAAGATTGTACGAGCTGTCATGGAGGATGTGCCTACTACACTATGAAACGGTAAAAAGACACACTTAACACATCCATTAATTTACCGACACTATAATAATTGGATAATTGCACAGTGGATTCCTTTTTTATACATTACTCTACGTGAGGGGTGCCCACTTTTCTGGATGATTACTTTTAAAATGTTCAAGTCAAACTCTGCCGCCACGCAAATAGTAAACATTTGAGCTACACAATATATAG
This sequence comes from Phycodurus eques, assembly GCF_024500275.1. Lineage (NCBI taxonomy): Eukaryota > Metazoa > Chordata > Actinopteri > Syngnathiformes > Syngnathidae > Phycodurus > Phycodurus eques. Next base: position 5,875,240 of record NC_084529.1, on the reverse strand, counting down.
TTTGAAGATAGTCATCGCAATGTACTTGTGCACAGTAGTCACATTGCAGGTCCTGCAATGTACCGTGGCCCCTAACCTTCAAATTGTATTTTTAAGCAGTTTTTTTTAGGAGGGGCTGTGTGCAGTTTTACAGTTGGTGGTCAATGAAAACATGAAGGGCCAGGTTAAACACATTTAATTTAATTTGATTTTAATGGAATTCAAATTAAACTGTCAAGCATTTCAGAAAACATACATGCAAATCAGTCGCCTTTTAGCGCAATCTGCCGTTTTTAACTCAAAATAGGCCATTTACGTGAATCGTATAGATCCGATGAGTTTTTCCTGGAGGGGGTGGGGGGCTGACGTCATAGGCAGTTTCGTCCTCCTTGAACGCTGGCAGCGAGATCCATTCCACACATTCACCATCCACACGCAGATGTAATTTCTGAATATTACTCCGCGGCGGACGAATATGCGAGCGCATTAGCCTGAGGTTCTGCCTGTCCGCTTGGGACCTGCTTTAGACAAGTCACAGAAGTTGACGAGACCAGAAAAAACACTTCCGCCGGTTCTAATGTTAAGAAGTAATGGTACTTTTACTCCGTTACAATGATCTAAATGTTGTTCGCTACTTTTATTGATCAATTATTGCTGATTTATCAACTATTTTGTGCGCGAGACTACAACTTCGACTTCTGCAACGGGCGCTGTTTGCGCCAATCCAATTTAAGCGGTGGTGACATTAAGTCTAGTTTACCAATCAATTGACACAAAGTCACATGACGTCACACAACGTCTTCTATTGGGCTTCCCGGGCAGAGGTATTCACAATAGGTAAGCCTGCACCGCAGATCGTCGTGCCTACGTTAGGGCCATGTTGGGAAGGTCGTCGTGACCATGAAGGCAACGGCGCGCTACTCGGATGTGTTGTTGTCGTTTTGACTGTCCACACACATACACACAGCAACATCAGAATTTGCACATTCCCATTTTATTTTGTAATGTTTTTTTTTTCTTCTTGATGTTCATGCTGTGGTTAAGAAAAATCAGAAGTTACTAACTATTTACTCAGTGCTTGAGTAATTATTCCTGTGTGTACTTTTTACTCAAGTAAGTTTTTGGAGGACTACTTTTTACTTGTACTTGAGTCACATTATTGTCAAGTAACAGTACTCTTACTTGAGTACAATGTTTGGCTACTCTACCCACTTCTGGAGCGGACATCCTCTATTGGTACTGTTACGTTTAAGCAACATTTTTGCTCATCAGATCAGCCAGTGTGGTATTTGTTGCACTGGTCTTTTGTATTTTCGTGTTGAGGTGCTGCGGGTCGTGGCCCTGGTTGTGGTCCCCACGGAACCGCGAAGCACATGTAACATCGGCGACAAGAGTTGCCCTGCTAGTACATCTTGTATTCATTAGGAAACGTGCCTACAATTACAAAAAAGTCTGAGGTCCTGAGCACTCTGGAGAAGGTTTTCATCCAAGAGCAAACGCACAGTTAAACTAAAATGGGAGGGAGACGAGGAGTCAATGAAGAAAGACCTATTCACACAGTTATATTGTTCTTGAGAGAAAAGGGAGGCTGGTAGACCGACTGAGACAGAACTTCTGGTTGGTAGTTCTGAATTAACAGATACTGATAAACGTAAGTGCATCATGGTTTTGAGAAGTGTTCAATGTCTTTTAGATACGAGAATCTGAGGACTTCTATAGTTTGACTAAAGAAAAGTTGCTGGAGCTTGTACTTAGTGATGAGCTGGAGATAGAAGATGAACAGGTAAGTGATTATTTTTTTACTTGTAAATGCTTTTTTTGTGATTTCCCTTGAAATGTAAATGCTATTGAATAGAATAGGCCTTTATGAGTCCGGTTTTACAGTAATAAAGTGGACAGGCACAGCACACAAGAATGAAAATGCCCCAAATATCTGGGTATCATCTTTGATGCTTTACTGGTGGTAGTCTGAAGTTTTTATTCCTTCAGTAATCCTTTAACTCCAACAAATGTCATCAACAACCTTATAAACATTTGTAATCCTTTACCTTGTTGCAGAGGTAGGAAGTAACGAAGTACTTGTACTTGTTACTGTACCTAATCAGATTTGTTTTTAGGTATCTGTATTTGAGTGTTTATTTTTCTGGTGACTTTTTACATTTACTCCTTACGTTTTAAACAGAAATATCTGTACTTTCTACTGCTTACATTTTTAAAATTGTACAATATAGATACGACACTCCCCCTACGGCGACACTAAGCTTGTGGTGAAAAAGTATCAGCGCATTCTATGTAGCTAAGCTAGTGTGGGCCAAGTGCCGGCGCGTTCCATGTTTGTGGACGGACGCCACGGTCGGAAACCAAAATAACTGATGCCTGCACATTGTGTTGCGTACAGTTGCACACACGTCGAACAATCACAACAAGGGAACTTTGAACTGGGAATAACCTTTCATAGGTAAGAATATTTTTTTAGCTCTTTTTTCAAAAGTACCTGCAATGAATGAACCAGGTCGGCTTTTTAGAAAGCTAGCTTGCTGAAGTCTGTCTCGCTGGCACTAAATTGTCAGGTTTGAGCATTAACATACAGTGGGTACGGAAAGTAAATTAAAATTTTCACTCTTTATTATATTGTAGTCATTTGCTAAAATCATTAGTTCAATTCCCCCCCCCCCTCATTAATGTACACACACCACCCCATATTAATAGAAAAAAAATAGAATTGTTGAAATTTTTGCTGATTTATTAAAAAAAAAAACCTGAAATATCACACAGACATAAGTATTCAGACCCTTTGCTCAGTATTTCGTGAAAGCAACCTTTTGAGTTAATACAGCCATGAATCTTTTTGGGAATGATGCAACAAGTTTTTCAAACCTGGATTTGGGGATCCTGTGCCATTCCTCCTTGCAGACACTCTCTAGTTCTTTCAGGTTGGATGGTGAACGCTGGTGGACAGCCATTTTCAGGTCTCTCCAGAGATGCTCAATTGGGTTTAAGTCGGGGCTCTGGCTGGGCCATTCAAGAACAGTCACGGAGTTGTTATGAAGCCACTCCTTTGTTATTTTAGCTGTGTGCTTAGGGTCATTGTCTTATTGGAAGGTGAACCTTCGGCCCAGTTCTGAGCACTCTGGAGAAGGTTTTCGTCCAGGATATACCTGTACTTGGCCGCGTTCATCTTTCCTTGGATTGCAACCAGTCGTCCTTGTCCCTGCAGCTGAAAAACACCCCCACAGCATGATGCTGCCACAACCATGCTTCACTGTTGAGACAGGTGATGAGCAGTGACTGGTTTTCTCCACACATACCGCATAGAATTACGGCCAAAAAGTTTGATCTTGGTTCGATCTCATCAGACCATCCATCCATCCATTTTCTCAGCCGCTTCTCCTCACTAGGGTCGCGGGCGCGCTGGAGCCAATCCCAGCTGTCATCGGGCAGGAGGGGGGGGTACACACTGAACTGGTTGCCAGCCAATCGCAGGGACACACACACACAAACAAACAACCATTCGCACTCACATTCACACCTACTGGCAATTTAGAGTCTCCAATTCATGCATGTTTTTGGGATGTGGGAGGAAACCGGAGTGCCCGGAGAAAACCCACGCAGGCACGGGGAGAACATGCAAACTCCACACAGGCGAGGCCGGGGATTGACACGTAATAAAGTCCACTCTATCTATCTATATCTATATCTATATCTATATATATATATATATATATATATATATATATATATATATACGTATATATATATATATATATATATATATATATACGTATATATATATATGTACGTATATATCTTCTTTTCCTTTCGGCTTGTCCCGTTAGGAGTTGCCAGAAGATACACCAAGTACTCTCCTGCCTGCCTCTCTAATCACCTTGGCTGCAGTGGTCCAGTCTTCTGGAAACTCCTCCCGTCCACCGAGAGCCTGTCTCACCTCTTCCCGAAAAGCTGCACAACACTCGTCCTGTCTCAGCTTCCACCACATGGTTCTCTTCTCTGCCTTTGTCTTCCTAATCTTCCTCCTCACCACCAGAGTCATCTTACACACCACCATCCTATGCTGTCTAGCCACATTCTCCCCTACCACTACCTTACAGTTGGTAACCTCCTTCAAATTACATCGTCTGCACAAGATGTAATCCACCTGTGTGCTTCTACCGCCGCTCTTGTCGGTCACCCTATGTTCGTGCCTCTTCTGGAAAAAAGTGTTCACTACAGCCATTTGGATCCTTGTTGCAAAGTCTACCACCATCTGTCCCTCCAAGTTCCATTCCTGGATGCCGTACTTACCCATCACTTCTTCATCACCCCTATTACCTTCACCAACATGTCCATTAATATCTGCACCAATTACGACTCTCTCTCTGTCTAGGATGCTCAGAACTACTTCGTCTAGCTCCTTCCAGAATTTCTCTTTCACCTCTAGGTCACATCCTACCTGTGGGGCATAGCCACTAATCACATTACACATAACACCCTCAATTTCAAGTTTCAGCCTCATCACTCGATCTGATACACTTTTCACCTCCAAGACATTCTTAGCCAACTCTTCTTTTAAAATAACCCCGACTCCATTTCTCTTCCCATCTACACCATGGTAAAATAATTTAAACCCTGCCCCGAAACTTCTAGCCTTACTGCCTTTCCACCTGGTCTCCTGGACACGCAATATATCAACCTTTCTCCTAATCATCATGTCAACCAACTCTCGAGATTTTCCTGTCATAGTCCAAACATTAAAAGTCCCCACATTCAGTTCTAGGCTCTGTGCTTTCCTCTTCTCTTTCTGCCGAAGAACGCGCTTTCCACCTCTTCTTCTTCTTTGACTTCGACCCACAGTCGCTGAATTTCCAACGACGCCCTGCAGGTTGACGGCGCCGGTGGCGGACGTTGTTAACCCGGGCCACGACCGATCCGGTATGGAATTCTTTGGATGAACGCTCATATTTGTTTGGCAAAGTTTTAAGCCGGATGCCCTTCCTGACGCAACCCTCTGCATTTATCCGGGCTTGGGACCGGCCTACAGTTTGCACTGACTTGTCCCCCCATAGGGCTGCATTACACACACACACACACATATATATATATATATGTGTGTATATATATATATATGTGTGTGTGTGTGTGTGTGTATATATATATATATATATATATATATATATATATATGTGTATATATATGTGTGTGTATATGTATATGTATATGTTTGTATAGGTGTGAATGTGAGTTTATTATTTTTTTCAGTTTTGGTCAGGAATTTTAATTTTGGTGCATCACTATCTGAGACTGACAGGCTGACGAATATCCTTTTTGATGATGAACAATGTTATTTTTGATGTGCTAACTTAGTGGAATGTAATATGCATTATCTGCAACAAAGGAAAAGCAACAGGTTCAGTCCTCAGCACTATGTGTACAGTATGCGTAGAAAAGTGTTCTTCCCATTTTGAATGTGTTAACTTTAGCACTTTAGGACCTGCTCTTTTATTGTATTTTATTTACTAATTATATGGAGCCTGACAAAATAACAGCAATATTTTAGGCGGCACTAAAAAACTAGTCTCCAATGTAGTGGAATGTAAATGGGTAGGACTCCATCTGTTTGTCTGTCTGTTAAAACAGTCAGATTGATAGACAGATTTTAAGTCTGTTAAAAGACAGATTTTAAGTCTGTTAAAAGACATTAAATAACTTTATAAAGCTATTGTTATAGATACATCAATCTTTTGATCTGCCACAATAATAATAATTTTAAATGAACATATCTCAATTTGAGGACTTTTCTCAGCAATCTTTAGGTGAGATTAAGTTGATAAATTAATTACGGATCATAATTCTTTCATCACTATTTTTTTTAATCGCTTGACAGCACTCTGCACAATATAAAGCGCAAAACTTGACAACGGAGACCCCGTACTGGTGTGCAACTAAAGTTGTACATCACCCAACAATGGGAAAGAATTCCACCTACAAAGCACCACAAATTAGTGTCCTCAGTTCCCAAACGCTTATTGAGTATTGTTAAAAGGGAAGGTGATGTAACACAGTGGTATACACACAAGCTCCCAATTTCATTGGAATTTGGGTTTATAGTCACTCCTTCGGCAACTTTGTTCAGTTGTTTGTTAAATAATGACACAGCGTATCATGAGGAGTATGTCATCAGAGCTTGTGTTTAGGTTACACAATTGGAACACCTGCTACAAGTCTTACGTTGAACAAGGGAGTTTTAATTACATGGCTGTATCAGCTACTGTTAGACTATTAAAATGTAGTTATTTATTCTTCCTGTTTTTCCTTTTTACCTATTTTATTTGTAGGTTGTGTTTAACTCTGTGATGCGATGGGTTCAAAATGACTTGGATAGTCGGCGTCACCATTTACCGGAGCTGCTTGGGGCCATAAGGTTGGCTCTTCTTCCCTCTGAATGTCTCTTGGAGGCTGTTGCATGTGAAGAGCTAATAATGGCTGACAAGAGGAGCAGGTACCCCGTGTTTATGTATTTATGTTAAATCTTGTATTCAGTTGTTTCTATCTAATTTTGCATTTAAAAAGATGAGTGTTAATAAATCATGCTATTGGTTTTGCTCTTTACAGGTTAATTGTAGACGAGGCAATGCAGTGTAAAAAAAGAATTCTTCAAAATGATGGAATTGTGACGAGTCCCTGTGCTCGACCACGTAAGGCAGGGCACACACTGCTTATATTGGGAGGCCAAACTTTTATGTGTGACAAGATATATCAGGTAAAATGTGAAGTGCACACCCTGCTGTTCAACTTTTATTGACTGCTGAACATGGACTTTGGTTATCAGAAAAAGTGCTGCTCCAATACAGTGGTGCCTTCAGATACGGGTTTACTTTGTTTGTGACCACGCCGATAACTCAAAATACTTGTATCTCAAGCAATTTTCCCCACTGAAATAAACGTAAATGCATTACTGTAATCTGTTTCAGCGCAACCCCCCAAAAAAAAAATTTTAATCAGAAAAAATAGCGCTCAATAATATTGTACTTTATAAAAACAAAGAGTAATATAATTAAATGGACTGTAAACACTTTTTGCGTCATGAATTAATGCAGCTGCTGCGGCGGCACGGTGAAAAAATAGTTAGCACATCTGCCTCACAGTTCTGAGGACGCGGGTTCAAATCCGCCCTCCCCTGTGTGGAGTGTGCCTGTTCTCCTCGTGCCTGCGTGGCTTTTCTCCAAGAGCTCTGGTTTCCTCCCACATCCCAAAAACATGCTTGGTAGGTTAACTGCAGACTCTAAATTGCCCAAAGGTGAGAATGGATGTTTCTCTATGTGTACTTTGTGATTGGTTGGTGACCAGTCCAGGGTGTAACCCACCTCTCGCCCGAAGTCAGCTGAGTTGGGTGCCAGCACCCCCGCTACCCTAGGCAGGATAAGTGGTACAGAAAATGGACGGATGGACTGCAATTCATTTCATTCTGCTGCTCCTTCTGATGTGCCCGCCTTTCCCACCGAGAGTCCGTATAATATAGTCATGCTGACACACAAAAGAAGAATATGAATTCTTCTACTATTTCTGTAAGTGACTCAGAAAGTAAGCTGTAATGTCATTTTATATAATAATATTGTAATTATATTGTATTATTTATTATAATATTAGTCCCCTGTTTTGCTCTTAACTTGTCGCCCACTCGAACAACAATTTGCCAAATGGGAACAATGCATCGCGACATAGTGAAGCGGCATCGGAACACAGATAAATAACTATATTAAAAAAAGAAGACAATGAGTAGCTTTCTCCACAATAACTAACGTGGTATACATCGAGTCTCCTGGAATTGACGTCACAGCCGAAGATTATGGAAGATTGCCTATTTCTTTGTATCTTCGTTCTGAAGGGGGTTGCTATAGGAAACTCCAAGAATGCTGGGTAAATTGCAAAAAAAAAAAAAAAAAGTTTTGAATTTTCAGATTTACACTGCTCAATTTTAACTCACATATGATGTTTACTGTAAAAGGATCTAAAACTGACAATTCATGCTAACCGTTTTGTTGGAATTCACCATTATACCGTACAGTATGTCATTAATTGGGCCATTCTAAAGGCAAAGTTGTTTGGTCGTTTTAAATCACAGCATGTAATTTTCTTTGTTTCATGTTTAGTTTGACAGTACACTTCAACTGGGGGTGAGATTAAACAGCTTAATTCCTCTTCTTTCATGAATTGTTGTTCACTATTGCTTCACTGCTGCTTCTTGTGAAATAAGTTGAATTGAATTCACCCCCACTATACAAGGTCGAACATTAACGGTGGACCGGGGCCACTACTACGCCTCTGTGTCCGGTCACCACCTACTGTATGTATAGATGGACACTGGCCTGGTCGGCCAGTACAAATTTCTAAGTCACTCAAAATTTTCACACGCCGAAAATGGCCCAAAACTGCATTTTCAGTGTCGGTCTGAAATTCTTTTACCACCGAAACATCTCGTCCAAGACAGGATGTTGTGATGACGCAAGGAGAAACTGCAACTGACAACGCCTGACTAGATAAACAGGCACGCATTCGGGTTAGCCTCAAGATGATAGCCAAACTGAAGCTAAAGCCACTAGCCTCATACTTTGTAGCCTGTAGAATGTTATTCTGCCCTCCCTGAGCGTGCTTTTAAGGTCAGAGGACAAAAATGTTATGGGGTCAGTTAAATTCACATTTGCATTGTTTACAGTGGGGCAAAAAAGTAGTTAGTCAGCCACCAATTATGCAAGTTCTCCCATTTAAAAATATGAGAGCGGCCCGTAATTTTCATCATAGGTATACCTCAACTATGAGAGACAAAATGAGGGGGAAAATAAACAATCCAGAAAATCACATTGTCTGATTTTTAAAGAATGTATTAGCAAATTATGGTGGAAAATAAATCTTTGGTCAATAACAAAATTCATCTCAATACTTTGTCATATACCCTTTGTTGGCAATGACAGAGGTCAAACGTTTTCTGTAAGTCTTCACAAGGTTTTCACACACTGTTGCTGGTATTTTGGCTCATTCCTCCATGCAGATCTCCTCTCGAGCAGTGATGTTTTGGGCTGTCACTTGGCAGCACAGACTTTCAACTCCCTCCAACAATTTTCTATTGGGTTGAGATCTGGAGACTGGCTAGACCTTGAAATCCTTCTTACAAAACCACTCCTTCGTTGCCCGGTCGGTGAGTTTGGGAACATTTTCATGCTGAAAGACCCAGCCACGTTTCGTCTTCAATGTCCTTGCTGATGGAAGGAGGTTTTCACTCAAAATCTCACGATACATGGCCCCATTCATTCTTTCCTTTACACGGATCAGTCGTCCTTGTCCCTTTGCAGAAAAACAGCCCAAAAGCATGATGTTTCCACCCCCATGCTTCACAGTAGGTATGGTGTTCTTTGGATGCAACTCAGCATTCTTTCTCCTCCAAACACGACAAGTTGAGTTTTTACCAAAAAGTTATATTTTGGTTTCATCTGACCATATGACATTTTCACAGTCCTCTTTTGGATCATCCAAATGATCCAAATGCTCTCTAGCAAACTTCAGATGGGCATGTACTGGCTTAAGCAGGGGGACACGTCTGGCACTGCAGGATTTGAGTCCCTGGCGGCGTAGTGTGTTACTGATGGCAGAGGCTAAAAGGCCTTTGTTACTTTGGTCCCAGCTCTCTGCACGTCATTCACTAGGTCCCCCCCGTGTAGTTATGGGATTTTTGCTCACCATTCTTGTGATCATTTTGACCACACAGGGTGAGATCTTGCGTGGAGCCCCAGATCTAGGACGATTATCAGTGGTCTTGTATGTCTTCCATTTTCTAATAATTGCTCCCAAAGTTGATTTCTTCACACCAAGCTGCTTACCTATTCAAGATTCAGTCTTCCCAGCCTGGTGCGGGTCTACAAGTGTTGTTTCTGGTGTCCTTTGACAGCTCTTTGGTCTTGGCCATAGTGGAGTTTGTAGTGTGACTATTTGAGGTTGTGGACAGGTGTCTTTTAAACTGATGAGTTCAAACAGGTGCGATTAATACAGGTAAAAAGTGGAGGACAGAGGAGCCTCTTAAAGAAGTTACAGGTCTGTGAGAGCCAGAAATCTTGCTTGTTTGTCGGTGAGCAAATACTTATTTTCCACCATAATTTGCTAATAAATTCTTTAAAAATCAGACAATGTGATTTTCTGGATTTAAAAAAAAAGAAAAACTCATTTTGTCTCTCATAGGTGAGGTATACCTATGATGAAAATTACAGGCATCTCTCATCTTTTTAAGTGGGAGACCTTGCACAATTGCAAAAGAATGAATGAGTGAAAACCTCCTTCCATTTCAAGGCCTAGCCAGTCTCCAGATCTCAAGCTCATAGAAAATGTTTGGAGGGAGTTGAAAGTCTGTCTTGCCAGGTGACAGCCCCAAAACATCACTGCTCTAGAGAAGATCTGCATGGAGGAATGAGGCAAAATACCAGCAACAGTGTGTGAAAACCTTGTGAAGACTTACAGAAAACGTTTGACCTCTGTCATTGCCTACAAAGGGTATATAACAAAATATTGAGATGAACTTTTGTTATTGACTAAATACTTATTTTCCACCATAATATGCTAATAAATTATGCGATGTGATGTGATTTTCTGGATTTTCTTTTTTCTTAAACTTACACTTAAAAAGATGGGAGCTTTTAAGTGGGAGAACTTGCGCAATTGGTGGCTGACTAAATACTTTTTTTCTCCACTATGAGTGTCACAGCAAAGGGTCTGAATACTTATGGCTTTGTTATATTTCAGTTTTTCTTTTTTAATAAATTTGCAAAAATATCCAAATATTCCGTTTTTTTCTGTCAATATGGGGTGCTGTGTTTACATTAATGAAGAAAAAATCAACTTAAATGATTTTAGCAAATGGCTGCAATATAACAAAGAGTGAAAAATTTAAGGAGCGTCTGAATACTTTCCGTACCCACTGTAGTTACTTTATCCATCGCAAAGGCTACTGGAAGTGGTGTAATTGCCAAACACCGCGCGCTACACTCTATATGCAATGGCGAGCAACATGTTGCAATATGAGGAGGAGGAGGATTTCAATGTACTGGAGCACCCAACTGACCGACCGTACACGTTTGAGCCGATCAGGAGGTCGGAACAGACTGGTATGATTGTGAATCCCATAAATTCATAATTTACTTGCTGCAGCATCCTCATTTTTCGATGGAAACATAGAGTCATGAATCAAATATAACAGGCATGCTAATGGGGTAAGCCATGTCTTTTTATACAGTCATGACTAGAAATAATGCCACCCAGGGGTGCCAATATTTTTTCAAAAAGGGTTAATGTCGGACCATGCTATACAGCGCTTGTATCTCAAGTTTGCACTCGCAAGTCAAAGAGGAAAATCGTCTGAATGACTGATCGGAACTAAAAAAAAATCAAAGTCAGGTCACGTGGATGTCGAGGCACCACTTTATGTATTTTTTTTTATTTGATCATTTCTAAGTTATGGCTAAATTGTCATATTGAATACTTATACCAACCCTTGCAATTGTCTAAAATTACATCATCAATCACTTTTCTCTACGACCTGTTTTGTGCATGGTCATCCCAGCTGACAAAAGGTAGGGTACACCCCGGGTTGATCACCAGTTAATTGCATAGGTTATTACACAATTTGTATCATTTAGAGATGCCTTATGTATATAATGAGCCATCGAGCTGCCATATTTTCCGATGCCAGTCCCAAATATTTGTATTGCTTGCATACCAATATCAGTAGTGAATCAAACCTTGCATTGGCAATAAATCCTCTTTTTTTTTTTTTTTTTTTTTTTAATTGTCTTTCTGGTTAATACTCATTAAGGTTGACCATAAAGCCAAGGAGATCATTCCAAAGGCAGACCTTCCCAGCCCAAGAAAAGAATTCAGTGCATGTGCCATTGGCTGTAAGGTTTATGTGACTGGAGGAAGAGGGTCTGAAAATGGAGTGTCAAAAGACGTCTGGATCTATGACACAGTTCATGAAGAATGGGCGAAAGGAGCACCCATGCTTATAGCAAGGTCTGTCATAATAAATTAATTAATTTGAAAATATTGGAGCATACTGCTGTATCTAAGAGTGATAGAGGAGCTGTAATTGTATGTATATGTGAATGAGATGTTGCTGTCATTAAGACATTTGTATCATTTGCTAACCTAATGCAGTTTCCACATATTGAGAAGCTAAATTGAAATGCTGTATAGTACATCCTTGGCTTCAGAACCCAAAGGATAATAAAAGTGATAATATTCTCAGATCTTACTTATGCTGTTGATCTTCAAAGTCAAAATATACACACCTCATTAGGGTTATTTTTTGTCACTTGCACCAAATCAGATTTGGTCATGGTTCAGCTGAGTTGGAGAACAGCCTGTATGTGGTTGGTGGTCATACAGCCATTGCCTTTGTTTTTCCTGCCTCGCCATCCGTCTCTCTAAAACAAGTAAGAGAGAGAAAATAAGACTGTTTACTTTCATGTAACCATGGTGCATTTTTATCTTTGCAAAGAAAAAATGTTTGTAGTCAATTATGTTGTGTCTTAATATTTTCCTAGGTTGAGCGGTATGACCCTGTCAGTAACAAGTGGACTATGATGGCTCCCTTAAGAGATGGTGTCAGTAATGCAGCAGTGGTCAGTGCCAAATTAAAACTGTTCGTTTTTGGTGGCACCAGCATACACAGAGAAAAAGCCTCTAAGGTTGGTCCAGTTTTATATTACTGTCAAGTTCTTTAGTTTTCTGTTTCAATAGCTGCCTAGACTCAAGCCGGCATACAGGACAACAGAGGATCCTTGTCTCTGCTGTAGTTGTTTTTTTTTTTTTATTTAAAATAAACAGTTCTTTGTCTCCTTGTCTATGTTAATAACCTGTAAGAGAAAACAAAATACTATATCAATTAAATTAACTCAATGTAATAAAGTCTTCTAACATAAATCCGCATGTATTTTTTTTAACACAAGCTAAACTTCTAATCAAAATTTTTTGGCAAATATAGCCTGCCTTAACTACCAGATGAGGTCAAACGTTTCCTAACAAACTCCAATTTTGGATCGCAGGTAATCTAATGAATGTGATAAACATTATACTTTCAACATATTTTTACTTCCTGTGACATTAAAACTCATTCATTGACGGCTGTAGAAGTCAAATATCCATGTTAACTGGGACGCCTGGCAGTGAATGGTCCCACATAAAATTAATTTAAACTACTCCGAAACCACGAGCAGACCATCAAAATGACTTCACAGTTGCCTATTTGTCAATATATGTAATGAGTTGCCTTTTCTTTTTTTTTTTTCCCAACCTACCCCAAAAGAAGAATGAGACCAACTGACTTGAAGTTACCGCAGCTGTGGGGTTTCCTTGTACGCTTGAATTAAATGCTTGTGCTTAGCTGTAAATGTTTGTTGTTTTCTGTCTTCTGTTTCCAGGTCCAATGCTATGACCCTGTTGTGAACCGCTGGAACATTGCAGCTGAATGCCCGCAACCTTGGCGCTACACAGCAGCTGCAGTCTTGGGGAGTCAGATCTTCATCATGGGTGGTGACACAGAATTCACAGCAGCCTCTGCTTATCGGTTTGACTGTGAAACGAATCAGTGGAGTCGTGTGGGTGACATGACATCGAAACGGATGAGTTGCCATGCCGTGGCCTCAGGAAATAAACTGTATGTGGTTGGAGGTTACTTTGGGACACAGAGGTGTAAAACATTGGATTGTTATGATCCAACATCTGACAGCTGGAACTCCATCACCACTGTGCCTTATTCACTGATCCCTACCGCCTTTGTCAGCACGTGGAAACACCTACCTGCCTAAGTGGAATACAGTATGAGGTAAATTCTGAATGATTGGTCAAAGTGGTTTTGGTAGTATGGTGCAGTTTCACAGTTTAAATGTTTTTCTAAGGAGACACAGTCCAGACAACCCATCTTTGGGTCACCACTGGAATCACTGAAATCGATGTCAATACCGATCTTTTGACCCATCCTATTAATTGATGAAAGGATAATCTCGCCAAGTAAAAAGCCATCAGTAGTAGCAATTTTGAAAGCAACATGACATCTGTTGTGCTCAACAGGTTCCAGCTTACAGTCAGTGTAGGAGGTAACAGTTGTCTTTTTTGGCGCAAAATGTTAAGCCTGTCTTGCAGCTGCAACGTGTCATGCTCTTTCCTCCTCTGTCCTGTCAAAAATACTGAATCATTCCACTTGCTGCTGATGCTGTGGCAAGCGTGAGTTAATTACTTTCCTTCTACTCCTCCTGAGGAGTTAAGTTGTCTGGGCTGTATGCCCCTGGCAATGTTACCCAGGGTAAACAGGTCATAGGTGAGGGAACAGACAAAGCACAGATCAGAAACCCCTATGATGTACAAAATAATTTAAATACAGCGGCTGAAATAAGTAACACGTCACCAATTTTTCTCACTAAATATACTTCCGAAGGTGCTATTGAACTGGAAATTTCACCAGATGTTGGGAACAACCCAAGTAATCCATACATACAAAGAAAGTAAGAAAAAATAAGCTCAGAAATTAAGTTGTGTGTAAAATGACACAGGGAAAAAGTATTGAACAAATGAAGAAAGTGAGGTGCAAAAAGGCATGGAAAGCCAAGACAACACCTAAAATCTAGAAGAAGAAGAATCACCTTTATTGTCATGAACATGCATGCATACACAAAAACATTTCTCTGCATTTTACCCATCACAGTGAACACACACACTTGTTAGTGGAACACACTGGAGCACGGGGCAGGTGAAGCGCAGGGGCAGTTCGGGGTATCGGTGTCTTGCTCAAGGACACCACAGCCATGAGTCCGAGAGATGTTGGCGGATTGTCCGGTCGGTGTCTTGAAACTAGGTGGCGATGATCTTAACCATTGGGCCAGGGCTGCCTATCAATCATCAATCTATCTATCATCTATCTATCAATAATCAAACAGCAACCCAGCCCCTTGTCAGTGCAAATGAATATCAGCTGTCTAAAGACCATCGCAAACAATCCATCCATCCATTTTCTTTTACCGCTTATCCTCAACTAATTGTTGCAAAACATAACGATAGCATTGGTTACAGGCGCATATCTAAGCTTCTGAACGTTCCAGTGAGCACGGCTGGGGCAACAATACGTAAGCGGAAAGCCAATCATACCACCATAAATTTGCTTCGATCAGGTGCTCCTCGCATGATTTCTCACAGAGAAGTAGAAAGAAGAATCAGAAGAGTTTTCCAAGACCAAAGGACCACCCGTGGAGAGCTTCAAAAAGCCCTGGAATTAGCAGGTACTGTTGTCACAAGGAAAACAGTGAGTAATGTACTCTGCCGCCATGGCCTGTATGCACGCTCACCACGCAAGGCCCCATTGCTGGAAAAAAAAAGCATGTCAAACCTCGTTTATAGTTTGCTGAACAACCTTTGGAGTGGCAAAGTTAAATACTGGGAAAAAAATAGTCTGGTCGGATGACAGGAAAATTTAACTCTTTGGATGCCATAATGCATGCAATGCAAAGAACTGAAACTCAAGGTCCATAAAAGAAGCCCACGGAACCTTCAAAATTTGAAGACTGCTTGTGTGGAGGAATGGGCCAAAATCACAGCAGAGCAATGCATGCGACTAGTTTCTGCATACAGGTGGCATCTTGAACCTGTCGTTGCAAACAATGGCTTTTGTACAAAGTATTAAATAAATACCAATTGGCGTGTTCACTACTTTTTCCCTGTGTCATTTCACATTATGACACATAACTTAATTTCTGATCTTATAATTTCTGATCTTATTTGTTCTACTTTCTTTGTATGTATGGATTACTTGGGTTGTTCCCAACATCTGGTGAAATTTTCAGGTCAATAGCACCTTTGGAAATATATTTAATGAAAAAAATTATGTCGTGTTAAATAGTTATTTTAGCCGCTGTATGTTTTCCCTCGTCTGGATTTGGGTCACCGGGGCCCTCTTCTAAGAGCCAGGTATGGAGGTGGGGCATTTGAGTGAGTGCCTGGTAACCGGGCCTGCACCCATTTGGCCCGGCCAGTCACAGCTCGAAGAGGTAACGTGGGCCCCGCTTCCCATGGGCTCACCACATGTGAAAGGGGCCAAAGGGGTCGGGTGCAGAAAGAGCTGGGCGGGGACTTTGGTGGTTTGAACTCCTGCTACAGAAGCTGGCTAGGGACGTGGAATGTCACCTCTCTGGCAGGGTAGACGCCTGAGCTAAGGTATGTGGGTGAGAATTTCCAACTGTATATAGTGGGTCTCACCTTGATACACAGCTTAAGCTCTCGTACCAGTTATTTTTTTAATTTATTTTATCACCTGTCCTGTTCAGCTGCATGGCCATGCAGAATAGTGGATCTGTATGCCTTTTGTGCTGGAACAGTTTTGCTGTGTAACCGGGGAGTTTGAAATACTCCTGCTTATTTTTTAATTTTGCAATTATTCTGATGTTTATTGAAAATGCAGCCAGACAGAAAAGGGTTTTAGGGGACAGACTGAGGGATAGAATGGACAAGGGGAATAGGGCTGCGAACCACAGCAGAGCAATAATTAGACAGTCTAAATATTTGAGCACAAATAACGTTACAACAGTCAAATCGTGTTCCTATTTGTGGCGGGGGACACCCGGTGAGGACATGCAACAACTAACCAATAGGACAAGGTGAGAGAAGAGAGAAAAGGGCAGGACAGGACAGGATGTGGGAAATGAGCAAGGCAGTGCAACGGATGAGTGGTGCGGTAGGATTCTTTTATATAGTCTAAACACCTGTAAGAACCTGTGAGTTGATATATTAATAAAACCTGTGTTATTGTTAGTTGTCCCAGTATATATATGTATATGTATATATATATATATATATATATATATATACACACACACACACACACCCACACAGTGGGTATGGAAAGTATTCAGACCCCCTTATTTTTCACTCTTTGTTATATTGCAGCCATTTGTGAAAATAATTTCAGTTCATTTTTTTCCTGATTAATGTACACACATCACACAATATTGACAAAAAAAACGGAATTGTTGAAATTTTCGCAGATTTATGAAACAAGAAAAAATGAAATATTACACAGCCATAAGTATTCAGACCCTTTGATCAGTATTTCGTAGAAGCACCCTTTTGAGCTAAGACAGCCATGAGTCTTTTTGGGAATGATGCAACGAGTTTTTCACACTTGGATTTGGGGTTCTCTGCCATTCCTCCTTGCAGAACCTCTCCAGTTCTGTCAGGTTGGATGGTGAACATTAGTGGACAGCCATTTTCAGGTCTCTCCAGAGATGCTCAATTGGGTTTAAGTCAGGGCTCTGGCTGGGCCATTCAAGAACAGTCACGGACTTGAAACTAGTCGCAGCGTGGGTTCAGTTCCCACTCAGTGACAGTGTGAATGTGAGTCTCAATGGTTGTCTGTCTCTGTATGTGCCCTGCCACTGAATGGCGACCAGTTCAGGGTGTAGTCTGCCTTTCGCCCGAAGCTAGGATAGGCTCCAGTGCCCCGCGAACCTGAATAGGAAAACCGGTGTAGAGAATCGATTTATTCATCATAACACAGCTTGAATGCAAAACTTAATGGCATTTAAGAAATTGTAAATTATTTTTACATCAAATAAACATACTATACAGTGTCAAATGAATTTGAACAAAAAGATGTTAAAGGTCCCATATTTTGGTTATTTAGACCTCCATTGAATTACTCTCTAACATGGACTCGGTAAGAAAGTGTCAATTTCATTTAAAAAAAAAAACCACTGTTGTTTTGTCATGAGTGTCAAGAAAAAGCCCCTCTGACAGTTACTTCTCTTTGACTCAGTTTTGTATCCGCTTTGTCCGTATTTGGCTAAGACTGCCCCCTTTCCTCTGTTTGGTTGCCTCTGTGGAGAAGAACCCTTTGTGACAGCACATGTTCGTTATGTAAACAGTGCTGTCTCAGGAGCGGAAAGGGAAGACAGAGGTCATTGCTAGTGCCGTAGATACTGTAAGATCACGAAATTAGAGTGACCTGATTTCAGGCCTCTCGGCAGAAAAACATCTTCAACTCAGGACTGCGTGGACAATTTTAATTCATATTTCACGTTTGCTGAGGCACCATACAAATAATATTACATCCCAAATACGGAACCTTTAAAATCAAAGATTGAACTGATGCTATCAGTGTAAAATGCCAAAAGGCTATATACGTAAGTATCAACGTGTCACGATTTCCCAAAAATGACAGTCTATTGAGTCTGGTTGGAATGGCCATTTCAACCTGATACAACGTACCAAGAGTTTTTAAAATCAGATGATAGGTTCCGGAGAAATGTAGATTTTTGTGTCGGAAAAAAATGCCTTTTTGGGGAATTTTTTTTCTGTGATACTGCCTGTAGAAAAACGGATCCAAAAATGCCTTCAAATTAGAGTAAAACCTAAATTCCATAAATTTCTCAACATACGGGTGCGTGTAAAATGTTTGCCCCTTCCAGATTTCTTATTTTGTTGCATATTTGTCACACTTAACTGTTTCTCATCATCAGAAAATGTTAAAGTTAACACAAGTTAACACAAAATGCAGTTTTTAAAGGTTTTTTATTAATGGAGAAAACAATCCAAACCTACATGGCCCTGTGTGGAAAAAGTGATTGACCCCCTATTATGAACATAATTGGTTTATCATACCTGAGGTCAATTTCTCTCGCCACACCCACCCGTGATACTGTCACACCTGTTCTCAATCGCAAAATCACTAAGCACACAGGACCTGCCTGACAAAGTAGACCAAAATATCTTCAAAAGCTACACATCATGCCGAAATCTAAAGAAATTCAAGAACAAGTGAGAGAAATTATCTACTGTATCAGTGTGGAAAAGGTTAAGAAGCCATTTTTAAAGCTTTGGGACTCCGGTGAACCACATTGAGGGCCATGATCCACAAATGGCGGAAACATAAAACATTGGTGAACCTTCCCAGGAGTGGCTGGCTGACAAAAATTTCCCCAAGAGCGCAGCAACAGATTCAAGAGGTCACAAAAGACCCCACAACAGCATCCAAAGCACTGCAGGCCTCACTTAAGGTCAATGTTCATAACTCCACCATCAGAAAGAGGCAGAGTTCCAAGATGAAAACCACTGCTGAGCAAAAAGAGCATTAAGGCTCGTCTCAATTTTGCCAGAAAACATCTTGATGATCCCCAAGACTTTTGGGCAATAAATGGAACCATTACTTCTGCTTTCTACCCAAAAATCCTGAAGGAGAATGTCCGGCCATTTGTTCGTGACCTCAAGCTGAAACGAACTTGGGTTCTGCAGCAGGACAGTGATCCAAAACACACCATCAAGTCTATACCTCTGAATGGCTGAAGAAAACCAAAATGAAGATTTTTCTACTGACATAGTCCAAGTGAGGATGGTGAAAGCTAAAAAGCACTCAATGGGGCACCGTTAGGGTGTGTGCGCCTGAGAGAGGACACCATTATAAATAAACAACAAACACAATTATTCATGAGTAAAAAATGCATCATACAACATTGTACACGGACAAACAACTGCAAGTGCAAGCACAAAAACCCGGGTGGCAGATTAAAAAAAATAAATACTCCCGGAAAGACCCTCTGCGGGCCCTCTTCCTGGGGGCCAAACTGAACACAATTTACAGTTTAAAATGAACGATATGAGCGTACAACCAAGTTGCTGTGGCTAAGCTCACAAAATTAAGCTAAACTATAGTGTCGCCAGTGCTGTCATCATCATCATAATCGCCAGGAGCGGGGATCAAGATAGGTGTTTGGGTGCGGCGCCGGATTCATACTTGTCATCGGGGGAGCCGAGGAGGGGCATCTGGGAGGCAGGAGGTGCACCTGAAAGGCTGTTGTCCAAAGCACTGGTTATGCATTTCAAACACAGGTGGGTAATGCATGGAATGCAGCAACAGCTGCAAAGGATAAGCTCTACGGCTGTTACCAGAGATATGAAAATAGAAATTCTTGCATTTACCAAAAGTGGCATGTAGCCAATCTTCTAATGGGTTCTCAACACCTGAATGTTCCTTCATTTCAACCGACAGGGCTCGCAAGCCATTAAGGGCCTCAGTGAAAGACATCTGGACTGGTGTTTTTTTGGGATGAGAGTCCAAGTATGGGGGGCAACCTTAGCACATACGCCCCCTTCCTCCGCCAGTAGATAATCTTAACGTCAATCGATCTGATAAGCCATCATGTAAGTGTCAGAGAGTTGTTCACGTGCGGCGTCCAAAGCATCTCTGTTGAGATTGGTGAGGCGTTGTATGTTGTAATGAAAGTAATTTACGCCATCGACATTTTTAGCAGGTGTGATGGGAAAAATGGCGTAAAATAATGGTATGTTCTCAAATCCAGCAGCGGTGTTATCAGCTAATTTGGATTCGTTTGAGAAACCCTGGGGGATTCCAATTGTGTCAATATATACCGGGGAGCCCTCATGAATGTTGAAAGAAGGTCGTTTGGGAAGGTGCAAGTAGGAAGGAGGCACTACCTGTCTTTGGAGGACATCTACCTGTTGAATCAAGTCGGCCACAGCAACAGGAATAACAGACAATGGGACAATCAGTGCAATAATAGTACACTGCGCCGTCTACTGACTAGGCATTCAGTTGTAAATGTTTACATCTCTGCACCACCACTATAAATCAAACTGAAACGTGGTGAACTCAGGTAATACAGAGACAGTGTAATTAATGACAGCAGTGCATCGCTACAGAGGAATGGCTGGGAAAGAGGTGGAGTTGGAATTCGGGTTAACTTTGACGTTTTCTATACAAGTATGGTTATCGGTTATAGAGAGGTGAAAAAAGAGGGAGGAGAAGAGGCATGCGAAAAGCAGATGGGGAAAACAATCTCCCAATGGGTACAAGAAGCATTTGGTTGTTGTGGTGGCGTGAAGATGCAAAATACACACAATGTCATTGGCATTAAGCGAAAATTGACTTGAAACCATGAATTTGGAAGGACGGGGAGTAGCACATACTTAACACTACATTACATACTAAACAGTTGTTTTTAAACATGAGTTAAATTATGTACAAATAAAAGAAAAAAAAATCTCCCTCCAGGTGGACTTCGCTGCGGCTAAGCTCGGCTTCCAGCTTGTCCAGCCTGCTCCTTGTCCACCAAGTGCAGCTCAGCGGGAAAATGTAAAGATTGTTGTTAGGAAGTTTTGGTTTTCAATGTATTTTAATCCTCTTATTTCTAGCCTTGCATAACGTCACATTGAGTAATGGCAGCTCTGTGAATGGAAAAAGTAAAGGCCGACAGAGGTCTGTTTGTCAGCACAGCCCGCCCCCTCAAAGAGTTCCTGGTAGATCTCAAAAGACCCTACCCGCCTGGTGGAACGAAATAATCCAGGGGGAACCTTCCGTACCCTGGTTGTTTTTTTCGGTGGGGACACAGTGGAAACTCAAGCGACTAGGGTAGCTAGGGAAGTTCCTGCAAAGGTTCCTGTGGTGGGAAGGCCCCTATAAAGATCGAAAAGGCTGATTGTTTAGTGCGTGACAATCCTGTCTTTGCAAACAGCCAATCAATCATATTGGAGCAAACTCCACACAGGCGAGGCTGGATTTGAACTCAGAACTGTGAGGCGGATGTGCTATCCAGTCGGTCACCGTGCCGCCTATGTTCAATTAGCTACCAAAAAAAAAAAAACATCAACCTCAGTCCTTGTGACAGTTCTTTTTTTTTTTCTCTCTCTACTTTTCTATTCCAGGAGTGTAACTGCTGTCTGACGGGAAACACCCATCCTGCAACCAGATTCTGACTTAAATGGACAGTTAAAAAAAAAAAAAAAAAAAAAAAAAAAAAAAAACAACAACAACCGCATGAACATTCTAAAACTGTCCAAAGCTGCACCTGACACTATTTAAAAGCCGACTTCAGTCTGGTCAACAGCTCACTATCCAGGTCTGAAGCCAAATGGACAGCTGCTCTTCTACTTCCTGAATAATGTTGTACAGTGATCCCCTGCTATTCGCAGCGGATGAGGACCGCCCCCTGCTCCGAATAGCAAAAAGCAGTGAATAATTGATGCCCCCCTCAAAAGGGGTTGTGTATAGATGCCACACGAGGGCAGGGAAAGCTTTTAAAACAGAGTGAATCATAAAGCTCCAACACCATACATCGGGCATGTTTTCATCATCACATTAAACACTGATTTGAAGCAAGAGTTTACAGTCAATGGAAAACAACTACATGAAAATAAAATCAACCCTACAAATATGTCTATCAAAAGATGCCTCCACAAAGCCAGTGTTGCCACAGTTACCTTGAAGTAACTTACTTTACTGATTACTTGAGCTTAAAAGTAACTTAGTTACTGATTACTTGATTTCAAACGTCACTAAGTAACTTAAACTTTTTAGTTACTTCCAGCAGCTACCAAGTGGCAGGAATATAACTTATCCACAGTACAAAAGAGTGTTAGCTTAACCATAGCCATTACGTGGTAATATATGCCACACAAGTTCTAGAATGATGTCATCAACATGAACCAATAACTTAAATATTAGTGTAGTTGAAGCCACATTAAAAAAAAATGTAAAAAAAAAAAAGTACCTCAATGTAAATGCACATTCTCAAGTACACTTCTCTAAAGACTTCACTGATAAATAGATATTGTTGATAGATCGACAGACAGATAGACTGTAGCAATATATATATATATGTATATATGTATATATATATATATATATATATATATATATATGCATATTGTTGGAGTTTGGTAGTTTCCGATTGTGTCGGGCTCCATGAAGGCAACTGTACGTGTGCGTGCGTGTACGTAAATGTGAAAGAGAGTGGCGGTTAGACGTTGGATAGATGCAGACGCTTTAGTGTCGTAAAAGCGTGATTGCGGCCAACAGTACTCATTTTGTTGCAGCCGTGGGCCGGCCAATGGTTAGGATCATCGCCTGCCACCGTGGGGCACCTAGGTTCAAGGTCCCGACTGCCCCATCCGCCAACATCTCCCAGATTCACGGCTGTGGAGTCCTTGAGCAAGACACCGATACCCCGAACTGCTCCCCGGGCACTTGAGCTGCCTCCTGCTCCAGTATGTTCCACTAGCAAGTGTGTGTTCACTGTGATGGGTAAAATCCTGAGAACAGATTTTGTGTGCATGCATGCATGCATGTTCATGACAATAAAGTTGATTCTTCTTCTATTATAGAGTTGTTGGTAGCTTTTCCTGATTCCATCCCCCGACAACACAGACTAGCGCGTGCACACACATACACGCAGCCACACCCTTGCTACCACCGGCGTAATTGTGATGTGAAGAGCGAGAAAAGTTTTTTTGTTTTTTTTTTGTTCCCAGGGACAAGTTTTACCAACTGTTTAACTAGCAAAGCTGTGGGTGATTGACGGGGGGAGAAGCACTTACGTGAACATCAGCGGTGCAAGCGCTTAAACCAGCACACGAGCAGTTCAGACTCGAGACGAAGTTGAAAGCTCTCACTTTTCATTGTATATATTTAAGCTACCGCATGTTCACGACCATAAAGCGCACTTAAAGGGGAAGGTTGCGTTTCACACCAGGAGGACGCCAAAGGCAGGCCCCCAGTAGGTATATAGCGCCGGGGTGTGCATTGTGCAAAACAACATCGGTTTGGCTAAGGACCCCCGAAAATGGCACATACGAAGAGACACGCTTGCGAAGCACAGTTTAAACTACACTCTATCAGTTACGCGGAGGAACATGGGAATCGACCAGCCGCGAGAGAATCCAAGATCAACAAATCCACGGTTCGCAAGTGGAGGAAGCGGGAAAACGAGCTTCGCAAAGTCAAAAAGACGAAGCTGAGGTTCCCGAATCGGTCACGTGGTACAGGCGGGCAGCGAGACTTTAGACGTCATCACATCCGGGTCCGCTCCTAAATGAAGCAAACCTCGATATGCGCTTTGCGGAAACGCCCCCCTCCATTACTCGACACACGCCTCGAAGACTCGGCACATCTCGTAACATCACTACTTCCCTGGATACAGTAATGCATTACATTGCTCGTTACTCAAAATGGCAGCCATTTTGGAGTAACGCGTTACCGGCATCACTGCACAGCCACAGTGATGGGCTGCTGTAAGCAGCCACAGAGGCATAAATAATAAAAACAAGGAAAACCACCCGTTTGGGACTGGTGGGGGCACGTCTCTTGTGCTGGGGAAACTAACAATAAGACCAATATTCCACGAGATGGCGCCAAAGTAATACTTGAAGTGTTTTGGTCTGAGCATTACAACTGATTAGATCTGTTTTCAGGGACTACTGGAGAATAGGTACAAAAATACAATAATAATCTGCAAATGCTGAACCGTCAATATGAAGGGATTCACTGTTCTGCACAAATACACCTTAGGTGTAGACAGGCTGGTGCTTTTGTAAATCAGTTTGTCACCAGTGGCGGAGCTAGACCTTTTATCCAGAGGGTGGCCAAGGCTATTTTAGGGGGTCCACAGACTGTGACAATGAATAGCTCTGTCCTGTTTGGTCAGAATGTATTAACAACTGGAGAATTTGTTCTAGTCTGTTGGCTAAAGCTTTAGATATGATTTTGATGTCCGTATTAATGAGTGATAGTGGTCGGTAATTAGCTGGATGAGTGGGGTCTTTCCCTGGTTTCAGTAGTAGTTTTAATGCGGCTGTATTCATATGGCTTCTGAATAGGTCTTTATCCTTTATCTATATCACCATTCTGAAAAATTGTGGTTCTAGTATACACCAGAAATGTTCATATTACTCCTTGGAAAACCCATCATTGCTTGAAGCTCTACCTGTTGGCATATCGTTTAAGGCAGGTCAGAACTGTGAGGCAGACGCCCACCGTGCCGCTACTGAGCTAGCAGTTCCATGCTAGCTCAGTAGCATGGAACGTTCTGCTGTTCGCTGGGAGCTGGAGCTAACCAATTGTTGATAACAGCAGTGATGTGGACTTACTTTCTTGAGAAACTTTCATTTGTCCAGCCTTCCGCCCGCTGCTTAAAGTCGGCTGTTGTAATTATTATTATTATTGTTATTATCGGCCGTACACGCAGGTACTGAACATAGTGTACATACCGGTACACACCAAGCTTACACGCCATAAACTGCAGGCACCAAATGAAAGCAAGATCGCAAAACATTGACTGGATTTTCCGTGATAAGGGTGTTCTCTACATGAACGCGTGGAACGGATTGGATTGTATAACAACACACTGGGGCTCTCTACCTACACTACGAAATCAAAGGAAACTGACAGGTTTATAACCAGTTAAGTTAATAATGACAGGTTATATGATTTTATATTTTAACTTACATTCTAGGCAGCACGGTGACCGACTGGTTAGTATATCTGCCTCACACTTCTGAGGACCCGGGTTGAAATCCGGCCTCGTTTGTGTGGAGTTTGCCTGTTCTCCCTGTGCCTGCGTGGGTTTTCTCCGGGCACTCCGGTTTCTCCCAGAAACATGCAAGGTAGGTTAATTGAAAACTAAATTGCCGATCGGTGTGAATGTGACTTCGAATAGTTGTTTGTTTATATGTGCCCTGCGACTGGCTGGCGACCGGTTCAGGATGTACCCCGCCTCTCGCCCAGAGTCAGCTGAGATAGGCGCCAGTACGCCTGAGTGAGGATAAACCGCGACCCGAGTGAGGATAAGCCGTGAAAATGGATGGATGGGAGGAGTTACATTCTATCTTGAAATTATTATTACTTTTGGTGTAAAATAAATGTTCTAAATGAAAATCCACCAAATTATAGGCCGAGTGACGCCACTGGTAGGTAAAAGAGTTAAGAAGTGTGTA
Source organism: Phycodurus eques (assembly GCF_024500275.1). Classification (NCBI taxonomy): domain Eukaryota; kingdom Metazoa; phylum Chordata; class Actinopteri; order Syngnathiformes; family Syngnathidae; genus Phycodurus; species Phycodurus eques. The sequence continues at coordinate 5,849,458 of NC_084529.1, read as the reverse complement.
CAGATGAAAAGCTACATGTTAAACTGGATCGAAGACAGTGTGAATCAGTAGAACTTTCAGCATACTCCTCAATACCAATTTATTGTGGTGGGGTGTCAAGGCAAATACTTCTGGACCTAATTGTATGGAAAAGTAAACTCTTTAATCATTCATTAAATGTTTTCCTCAATACTCAGTCCTTATGTGAACAAATAAAAGTTATTTGGCATGAGATTCTTAACAGTGCTGCAGGGTCTTACAGACTCTTTAATGGCTGGCCAGCCAACAGACGCAGTACATTTCACTAATGACTTTCCAATGGTCTTTAATTCTCCATTAAGGAGGAAAGGAAATGTCAGGGCCGATGGAAAGGTTAATGTGACTTTCACCCACTAATAAACATCAGAGAACAATGAAATTAAAAGCATTACGTTATTTGTCGTTCACACACACATGCACACGCAGTTTACGCCCATACATTTACCCATCGATATCACAGTGACTTCCCAATTAGCTATTCAATTTTAAATTAATTGAATAAAGTTATTGAAACAGTTTTTTTTGGAGCCAGAGAGGGTGCTGTATACTCAAAGCAAGGGAATAATGTTGTTTTTCTGTAAATTGCATTTGTTTAATTTAAATGTCCAACTGGTTAAAAACGGATAATAAATCTTTGCATGAAAATGAGAACAACCAATGCAAAGCAAATGCCAACTGATGAAGAATGCCATGATATACTAAGTCATAGATGATGCTTGCGCCCTGCGACTGGCTGGCAACCAGTTCAGGGTGTACCCCGACTCTCGCCCCAAGATAGCTGGGATATGTACCAGCCCCCGACCCTAGTGAGGATAAGCGGTACGGAAGATGAATGAATGAATGAGTGTTGTCTATCTATCTATCTATCTATCTATCTATCTATCTATCTATCTATCTATCTATCTATCTCTCTCTCTCTCTCTCTCTCTCTCTCTCTCTATATATATATATATATATATATATATATATATATATATACACAGCGGCTGTATTAAGTATTTAACGTCACCATTTTTGTCACTAAATCTGCTGCCAAAGTTGCTATTGACATGAAATTTTCACCGGATGTTGGGAACAGCCCACATAATCCATACATACAAAGAAAGTAGAACAAATAAGATCAGAAATGAAGTTGTGTGTAATAATGTGAAATGACACGGGGAGAAAAGTATTGAACACATGAAGAAAGGGATGTGCAAAAGGCATGGAAAGCCAAGACAACACCTAAAATCTATCAATAATCGAACAGCAATCCAGCCCCTTGTCAGTGCAAATGAATATCAGACGGTTCAGTCCGAATTGATGGCCTACAAAAAGGTCTCATTGCCAAGGTGTGACTCAAGACCATCGCAAACTAATTGTTGCAAAACATAACGATGTTATTGTTTACAGGAGCATATCTAAGCTTCTCAATGTTCCAGTGAGGATGGTTGGGGCCATAATACGTAAGTGGAAAGCCAATCATGCCACCATAAATTTGTCTCGTGCAAAATTTCTGAAAGAGGAGTGCAAAGAATAATCAGAAGAGTTGTCCAAGACCCAAGGACCACCTGTGGAGAGCTTCAAAAAGACCTGGAATTAGCAGGTACCATTGTCACAAGGAAAGTAAGTGAGTAATGCACTCCGTCATCATGGCTTGTATGCACGCTCACCACGCAAGACCCCGTTGCTAAAAAAAAAAAAAAAGCATGTCAAAGCTCGTTTAGAGTTTGCTGAACTAATTTGGACAAGACAGTTAAATACTGGGAGAATATAGTCTGGTCTGATGAGAGGAAAGTTTAACTCTTTGGATGCCATAAGGCACACCATGTTTGGAGGAGAAACAGCAGTGCACATCACCCTAAAAACACCTTACCAACAGCGAAGTTCGGAGGTTGGAACAGGATGGTGTGGGGCTCCTTTTCAGCAAATTGTACTGGTAAACTTCACATTATTGAAGGAATAATGAATGGGCAAATGTACTGAGACATTCTTGACAAAAATCTGCTGTCATGTACGAGGATGATGAAAATGAAACGAGGGTGGACATTTCATCAGGATAATGATCCAAAACATACTGCCAAAGAAACTCTCAATTGGGTTCAAAGAACAAAAATAAAGCTGCTAGAATGGCCCAGCCAATCAACTGACTCGAATCCAATCGAACATCTATGGAAAGAACTGAAACTCAAAGTCCGTAAAAGAAGCGCACAGATTCTTCAATATTTCAAGACTGCTTGTGTGGAGGCATGGGCCAAAATCACAGCAGAGCAATGCATGCGACTAGTTTCTCCATAAGGGAGGCGTTTTGAACCCGTCCTTGCAAACAAAGGCTTTTGTAAAAACTATTAAATAAATACCAGTTGGCGTGTTTACTGCATTTTCCCTGCCTTTTGCACATCCCTTTCTTCACGTGTTCAATACTTTTCTCCCCGTGTCATTTCACATTATTACACACAACTTAATTTCTCATTTTATTTGTTCTACTTCATTGTATGTGTGGATTATTTGGGTTGTTCCCAACATCTGGTGAAATTTTCATGTCAGTAGCACCTTTGGAAATATATTTACTGAGACAAATGGTGACGTGTTACATACTTATTTCAGCCGCTGTGTGAAATACACTCATACATACATACATACATACACACACATATATATATATATATATATATATATATATATATATATATATATATATATATATAATTAAATGACCATCAGATATCAAAACACAGGCTGTCTAAGTTATGTAGCGTATATTGGTGTTCAGATAAAATATAATTTATTTAAGAAATAAATTTGTCGAAGGTGAACACCTCCGTTTAGTCTGGTAGACGTTTAACGTCAGAATCAATCTAATTTTGTTTCATTAAGGGCACCACGTCTCTTTTTATATGTGTAAAATGTAGGAAAAGCAACGAGAAACCTTTTATCAGTCTCATAATCTACACTTAAAAAATACGAGTTCAAGATTACAAAGGTTCATTTGTTAAACTCCAAAACACATAAAAAACAAAAAGAGTGGTATTTTAAAGAATATTTCATTAAATCTACGAGTGATCTATAGGGAAACACACAGAGGGGTCTAACTACAGAAAGAAAATAACGCTAAGGGTAACGAAAAGGGAAGACAGGGCCATGTGTTGCTGGACTAAAGTTGAAAATGTGAGTGTTTAATGCGTTCAGTCAGAGTGCGAGAAAGAGAGAGAGAGCAAAATTGGGATTTTGTGTGAAGCTCATAATTTCCCCCAAATCAATAGCCACTAATATTGAACATCCTAGCAACGCTTGTTGTGGTACTCACGACCGTAGGTTCGTTGGTTTCTGGGGATGGTCCTTTCTCCGCGTATCACAGGAGGAAAACAAAGCAGGTTTGGTGGAAGAAGAAAAAGGATGCAGGAAAATAAAACCAAAAAAGAGGCGGAAGAAGAAAAATTGTTGACAAATGAAAAGAAAGGGGGTTGGCCGAGGCCTCTCCACGGCTGGCGATATTAGACAGCAGAGAAGCAGTACACCAGAGAGAGAGAAAAAACACACCCATTGACTTGAATTTCAGTCTGCAATTAAGCCATAACGATGGTGTAAAAATCATATCTTCATATAAAATACTCCCAACTTTGTACTCTTACTCAGAGATCAAGCATAAAGAATGATTGTTTAAACTTTAGTCTTGGCAAATCAACTGCTTATGATTCAATGCCACACTTCAAGCTGTTTGGCTTCAAATCGAGACACACAGTTCTCAAAATCTCCAGCTGGACCTGTAAATTGACACCATGACACAGACATCAAGGCATACATTGAGAATATTTCTGCAGTTCATGAAATATCACAACAGATATTTTATCTTTAGTTAAACGAAACCAAGCGGCACAGTCGACAACTGGTTAGAGCGTCTGCCTCACAGGCCTGTGTGGAGTTTGCATGTTCTCCCTGTGCCTGCATGGCTTTTTCTCCAAGCACTCCGGTTTCCTCCCACATCCCAAAAACATGCATGGTAGGTTGATTGAAGACTCTAAATTGCCCTTAGGTGTGAATGGTAGCACGAATGGTTGCCCTGTGATTGGCTGGCAACCAGTTCAGGGTGTACCCCGCCTCCTGCCCGATGATAGCTGGGATAGGCTCCAGCACGCCCGCGACCCTAGTGAGGAGAAGCGGCTCAGAAAATGGATGGATGGATAAACAACCATTCAGTCCACCTTGCAGTAACTCAAACGCCAGTGGGTGGCGCCCGTGTTGCAGCAATTGTTCCTATTTCCACACTTTTGGTTGCTGTCAGTTCAAATGAAGAAAAGGACTCTTTGATTACTTTAAACCAAGATTTCGAGGGGGCTCTCGTGTTAATCTAGGGTCCACTTGACATACGCCAGGCATCCTTGGTGGCCGTCTTGCACAGCAGGGCGGCTTGGAAGAATGCAGCTTATCAAGTTGTGGGCCGCTCAAGTCACTGTGGCACCTCGGCTTGCGGGAGTATGGCCGCTACAGTTATTATCCAACAACCCGCACCTGTACTCACCCACTTGTGTTCTCTTCCACTTCCAGTGCTCCTCCCGTGCCTCCCGATTCGCTGCCCTTCCCGACTCAAGCTCTTCCACCTCCTGCACATTCCTTGTTCCTACGGACCACTATCACGCCTTGGATACATGAACTCTGAGCCACTTCTAAATCAACCATCCTCATCTACTCCCTTCGCCTCAGTCTGCTTTTGGGTCCAGTCCAATTAGATACAATTACATATCGTGACATTAAAGTTGGTATTATACCTTATTTTGCAATCATACTGTATAGTGTTGCGCACCAATGTTAACACAACACCTCCCCCAAATCATGTTAAAGCTCTCTCAAAAAATCCCTAATTTAATAACACTGCTCATTGATTAGAATGGTACAGATGCCATCAGCATAGGGCCCATCAAAGTCTGCTCACGATGATCCTGTATCACAACTGAATTGCGTGGGGGCCACACGTCTGAAATGAAGTCGTTGTTCAACAGAAATGTCTTTAAACTTGAAACAGGGGTAAAACTGAAATTCTCCTCATCGACACTAAAGCAAGTCAAAAGCCACAATTGACTGTTCCTCAGTTTCTCCTTGGTTCGGAGTCTGGTTGTCATCCTTGACAGCACAATCTTGTTTCGCTCACAAACGAATAACACTCCTGGGGCCTCATGTGCAAAAGGTGCATACGCACAAAAACGTGGCGTTCGTTCTTTTTCACGGCAAAGTTCTGATGTATCAAGAGTGACATGACCGTGGAAATGTGCGGTGCCTCACGCCAACTGCATGGCTCGCATACGCACGTTTCTGCAGCTTTTGGTGCTTTGGCGACACTTCGAGGTGATGCTGGGAAACTGTTCTCATAAATCTGCACATCAGAGACACATGAATAATTAGCACTGATGAACAATTCATGCCCAGCAACATTTGATTTCAACAATGCAATCGAGGCAAGGACTGAGAATTCATTTGTTAACCAGCGTATTTAATGAACCACTGATATTTGTGAGGACGCCTATTAATTGATCGAGGTGATCATTTATGCCGTCTATTGCCCTCACGATCGCTTCTTGTGACGCCAACACATGCACTGAAAAAAAGAGTCCTTTGAATTTACTTCATTTGAACATGTACATCGGTTGCACATGATTAAAATGTGTTAAAATGATTATTATGATTATTTTTTAGAAGAGGGGTAAATTATGTAATTTTAAAACATTTTAATCACGTGCTACCAATGTACATGTTCAAATGAAGTAAATTCAAAGGACTCTTTTTATCAGTCTGCACGGGTGCAGCAGCAGCCGGTTGTTGGAGCGTAATTGCATCGGACGAGACCCTGGGGATGCCGGAGGAGACGACAGGGACGGTGGACGAATCCCCCGAACATGTAACGCGTGGCTGGGACTGCACACAAAAAGAGTCCTTTCAATTTACTTCATTTGAACATGTCCATCGGTTGCACATGGTTAAAATGTGTTGAAATGACATAATTTACCCCTCTTCTCCTAAAATAATAAACCATTTTTTTTTCTAATGTGTGTGTCCTCTCCTGTGTATTCAAATAATAAATTGAGTCATCAAAAAGGAGTCAAAGTTTTTGATATCCTCTTTGATACGCTGATGTGCTTCTATTTGAATTCAAAAGATTTATTGCAAATACCGCACGTAGAACATTTCCGCATGAACCTTTCTCTCACAGGGCCGAGTGTAGGTTACTGTATGAACACATTTGTTATGAGTTCTAAAGATACATGGTATTACCCTTGTGGGGTGATCATAGTCAGCCACGTGTGCTCCCATCACCCCTGAGAGAGCAGCGTCACCCACGATCGCAGCGATTCTCTCCTCGAACGGGGCGAGGCCCTCCGTGCCGGTTCTTCCGCCTTTTTTTTGGCCACACTTTGGCGGTGGGCAGCTGTCCTACGCTCCACATCCACCTTAATGTCTGACCACTTCTTTTTTACTTCAGCGTGCACGCTATTCTATCTCCGCAGCATTGACAGCCGCACACGCGCTGTCCCATTCTCTTGTTGTTAATGCCGGAGTCAGCGTGCCAAAGAGGATTTTTATTGCGTGCCTCCACTTCATTGAGCAACTTCCCATTCAGAAACTTTATTTTTCTTCATTACCTTGCTCATTTTCCTTTCTTTCTGATCATGCAGTAATCGGCATCTCAGGTGCAGGGTTCATTGAAATATGATTTGCATATTCAAATGTGGGCGTGGGCAGGGAGGAGTCGGCTACTCCAGCATGTGCGCTCATTTCCGCGTTGATTGGAATGTACGAAGGAAATGCGCTTGGATTCGTGCGTACGCAGAGTTTCATACATCTGGATATTTTTGTGCGTACGACGTTTTCCGGATTTGAGCGTACGCCGTCGTTTGCAGTCTTTGTACATACCCAAAACATCTTTGTACCTACCACCATTTCAACTCCGACTCCATTGGTTCCCAGTTGCACACAGAACCTCTTGTATAATATTTGACTTACATAATTCTATGCTGTAAATACGGTGATGTTCATTATAATACTATTTTTACTGACTGTATGTTTCTAAGTACATTTTCCTCTTTGTGGAAGGACTGCTCTTTTCACCCAACGACGAAAAGCACTCGTCGTTGACACGGCCCTTGAAAATAATGCCAGCCGACTCCGCGTTTTTTGCTGTGCGTTTACTATAAACGCTCGACTTGCCCTTGCTGCTGTGTTCTGAAGGATTGGCTAACAAATGGCCCGTGGTGAGTATATTTTCACTTTCTGTGTGTATGAACACATTGTTTGGTTTTGAACACAAGATAGCTGGTTTCGAGGTGACAGTCTGATTGCGACAAAAAAGTCAGCGGTTTTGTGTATGTAGTAGGAATTTGGGGATTTGTGTTTCAGGTTTCGAGAAAACGGGTGGAAATTTACAAAAATGCGTTTCAGCCATTGTGAAAAACTGTAATAAATAAATTCAGTTAATCATATTTAATTTCACAATACGTAATGCACATTTCACATCAAAAAGTTCATAGGGATCACCACCTAAAGTAGCAAACTAGAAACCCACGGATACCCAAATAATTAAATGGACACAGACAAATATGTTCCGGGTACAAATTGAAATGTTATTTGAAAAAAATAAATAATAATAATAATGATCATCACAACAATAGTTAACACTTTACATATATTTTGTGAAGATGGATGTGGGGGAAAAAGGTTATAATTTGTGTGTGTGTGTGTGTGTGTGTGTGTGTGTTAGAGAGAGCGAGAGAGAGAGAGAGAGAGAGAGAGAGAGAGCAGGAAAAGCAGGAGGAAGTTCTTAGGGGTTAGCGGGAAGCAGATGAGCTGCGAGGTGGACGTGAAATCCGACGGCTTTCTGTCAGTGTGGAACCACAGCCGTTGTTCTTTTTCATTTTCTGCTGCTGTCCATCAGACACTTCATCGTCTTCCGCTTGAAGAGATAGAGAGAGAGATACAACAGTACATTCAATTGAATGCAAATGTAATTTGATCTCGAGTTATTCAAATGGCCGGGTTTGGATCGAGTGAGGAGAAAGCGGTACAGAGAATGGAGGGATGAATTCATATGGGTAGTTTTCATATTACTTAAGAAATAACGGTAAAGGCGTTTGTAAAAGAAAGACAACAAATTTCGCTTTTTTTTTTTTTTTAAGATGCTGAAACAGCAACACGGAAAGTCCTTTTTTCCCCCAAAAAAAGTTAATGATGATTTAAAATGTTTGACGTTAATCGTAAAGGCAGACAGACCAAATGCTGACGGCCCATTGAAATGTACTTTTTTTTTTTTTTTTTTTTTTTTAAATAACGGCAAAGACAAAAGTGGATAACGGTAAAGAAATAAACAACTTCCTAAAAATGGTTGCAGTAAATTGCACAGTTTACATGCGTTGCCCTTCAAACTCTGCAGACAGACGCGCATAAATGATCCCGACTACTCATGAAACCCAGTACACGCTCGTCTTCGGTGTGTGTTGCTATGAGAGTCGGCGTCTGTTGTCCGCTCTCAGTGTCTCTCCCAAATCCAAAGCGAAGCACACACTAATGAAGTCGTCAGTATCCCGCTTGAAATGTTCCCCGCCCCCCTCTTACTTAGCTGGTGCTCACCTCTCCTCCTTCTCAGCAGTCCTTTCACCCTCCCTCTCCACCCGCCTCACACCCTCTGTCCTCCCTTCTGTTTTCCTCGGCATTTGTCTCTTCAGTCAAGGAGAAACTAATTGGAGGGAAGAATTAAGAAGAAGGGAGCTGTTGCAAAACTAAGCGAATTTTGGTTTCTCGCAGAATGCCACAGAAAGGTAGGCCCGCTCGTTTTTCCCCCCCCTCATCTCTTGCCAATGTGCACCTGCCGTCAGAGACTGGACTTGAAAGTTCGACTTGGAATATTGAACCTTATTGAGAAGGCATTTGAGGATGATAACATGGATGTTACGAAATTCCTATTTGGAGGGCAGAATTAGAAACGGATAACTTTTTTTTCTTTTCTTTCATTTTAAGCTGCGGTTTCTTTTGACTGATTGCGCCAGTTGGCTTCAATGTGTCAGCTGCATGAAGAAACCATCAAAACAATTGAAATAACACGTCTGGCCTTTTATACTCAGAACTGACCAAATGTGTCTCAAGGATGGATGCAACCTAACCTGATATTCTACGATTGCAGGGTAATAAATCAGCATAGGTCATTGTACATCGCAGCATTTGCAACTTATTTTACTGAACAAAACATCTTTTCAAAATAATGCGTCGGAATTGTCGATTTTGTACATTTTCTCGATTGCTGGAAATCCGAACGTTCGGACTGCAAATATGAAGGGAGAAGTTGTTCGTGTCGGTCGCGTAGCCTCGATCCAGACTGCGCTTCTCAGACTTCCCGTTCAGTTTAAGAAGTTTAGGTTTAACATGCTTTCTCAATTTCGCTATCAAATCGTTTTGAAAGGACACAAATAATTGGGATGAATTGATCATCTAATTCCGTTGTCAATCGCAACTTTATCGCATCGATTGATTCCTTCGCCCCAAATCTCGATTGGCGAAAAAATCATGTTTTCAACATTGAGTTTTCACGTTGAAAACACATTTAGTACAGTAATTAGTTTTCCAATTAAGGTAGAGCACGACACCTGAATTAAATCGATGAATCGGGACGGATTTACACGATTTCCATGATTTCCATGATTTACAAGAGCCCACGTGAACGTGCAAAGGTTTTGTTGGACCATCTAAATTAGCCTCTGAAAAAAGTGGCCGCCAGATATTAAATATTCTTAGTCACGCAATGCGTTGTCAGAAGACACAGAGTAGGTATCTTCAAAAAAAATAAATAATAATAAATAAACAAAGGCCGTAAACAAAGCGTCAAGCATACACACCTGTTGCAACGGTGCATACGCCAGAAACAAAAGAAACTTTATTTTCAGCTGTGCATGATTCAAATGTGGGAAACCTACGTAATGTTTCCCTCTTTTCCTCGGAAATGATCAAATCATGATCACGTGCAACGTTCAAAGCGCTTCATTGCCTTCATTGCCCAGAAACGGGGAGCACAAGGTGCTCCAAACTTTTTTTTTTCCTTTGTGTATGATTTTTTTTTTTAATTTTAATTTTTAATTTTTTGTTTAGATCAGCTGGTGTTGCGGGTAGTGAAAGTATTCGGCCTCCGTATGAAACCGAGGCCTACCCCTGCTCGTTATTCTCTCGCGAATCCTTTTTGAACACTGAAAACAAATACACACGGCTTGCATGTGGCGCAAGTGTCCCCTCTGCCCCTCGCCTCCATATCAAACGTTGCTATTTGTAGCGCGCATTATGCCAGCCGCGCAGGTCCAACTAGGCTCCCCGCCGCGCTTTTGTACTGCAGGGTTTTTTTTTTTTTTTTTTTTTTTTTTTTTAACGAGCCGCAACTAACGAAGCAAACGCAATGCAATCCCGCGCAGGCACAAAAAGCGGCCGCGGAGCGACCGGTTCCCCCCGGGGCTCTTTGTCCCCCTTTCACAGGGGTGCAAGGTGCCGCGCCGGAGGGACCAGGTGTCCCGAGTGTCGGCCTGCGCGTGCGCGCGCGCGCGCGCGCGGAGCTGCAAGAAAAGACCAGCATCCAAGTCCTTGAAGTCATTGTCAAAGCAGGCAGAAAGGTTTCGCGGACGCGTCACGTCATCAGGTAGCACATGTCGCGACAAAACCCTTTCAGTGCGATGCCGCAAATCAAATCAAGCTTCGATTGCGAATATTTCACGGGTTCCCTTGCGATGCTTTGACAACATGATGATACATTTTGATCACTATTAAGTTGAGACTCGTTGTGTTTATTATTATCACATGCAAGAAGCGTTTCAAACAAACAAACAAACAAATGCAGCTTTTATTTGTCGTCCGAAACGTTCCTTTGCTTACTTCAAATGATGTCGCGGTGGGTTGGAGTATTTCTGGTGCGATCTCAGCGGAGGGGGGGGCAAATAAATAAAGAAAAGATGGCATAATTGACTAAACAACCTTTGAAAAGTCATTTTCAATTTCTCGGTGATCACATCAATTGTGAATGTGGTTGCATTCTTCAATTCAATCGAAAATGCAACTTTGTTGGACGTTCACTGGTGCGCATTCATTTTTGCAATACTAAATACTATATATATATATATATATATATATATATATATATATATATATATATGTGTGTGTGTGTGTGTGTATATTGTGTGTGTGCGCGCATGGACTAATCTCAGTGGCCCACATTTGTGGAAGTATTTAGAGTAAGTAACATTTTAGAGGAGTCAAAATAGATTTGTGAAATAAAAGGTGAACAGTACTCATTTATGTTGAGCCCTGTATATGTAGAACGTACATATATTCACATTCAGAAAGATTATTCAGAATATTTAAAAACATTTAAAAGATGGGAAAAATGGCATTGCTTTTTTTTTTTGTACAGTTTGAAGTTGTTTGCCCTCCTTTCCGCAAATCTCACGTTGCCCTATGCAGCAATGTTACGCAACCTTTTTTTTTTCTTCTTTTTTTTGTGCCAAGGAACATTTTGACATTACAAAAAAAAATCTTAAAGTACACCATTAACTATTTAAAAAAAAAAATTATTATTATTATTATTATTATCCATCCATCCATTTTCTGTACCACTTATTCTTATTCTTATTCTTATTCTTATTCTTATTCTTTTTAAATCATCCCACTGGCACGGCACAGGGGGTCACACGAACGATCAGGGCTAGGGGGTGGTCTCAAAGTGGCCACTTCACGAATGGATAATAATAATAATAATAATAATAATAATAATAATCCATCCTATCCCAGCTATCCTCTGGGAGGAGGACCAGTCGTCCACCGTGCATTATTATGATTATGATTAGGATTATTATTATCAATGGAAGAGCATTTTATTGTTCTGCCTGTCACTACACATCAATGGCATAGAGAGTTGAACAAAGATGCATTAGTTGAAGTAAATCAAAAAAGTTCAGACCAATGAACTGAAATTGGATCATTTCCAACAGCAGATTAATATTTCCTGGCTCACCAGATTGGAATCACTTCACCAATGTATGTTACTTAAGATATAATGTCTGTGATTTAATTCCAACTAATAATTCATGTTTATTATTTATGTTTTATCTCACGATAACAAAAATAATGAATATTTTAACTTTTCAAACTACTTTGACTATTAGGACATTACCGGTGGCCAAATGTTTCCTTTTCGGATCCATTATTTTCTCTTGGTGACACGGAGGATACAAAAATGACAGTGTGTGCTTCAGTTCTCTAACTTGTGCTCACATTTAAATGAATAAATACATTTGTATCTGATTAATAATCATGAGTTTGTAACACTCAACAATTTATAACATTGTCAATTCAAAATATGTGAATTACAAAGCCTCTTGCTAATTATTGTTTTGCTATAATTTATTCCTCTTCCTTCTCTTCCAATAAATTTGATCGACGCTGACCAGAATTTGATGCTCAACAGTTTCCACGTTTGATTTGATCATTAATCAATGTGAATGCCTAAGAGGAGTTGTACATGACAATACACAAGATGTCCATGTTAACATAATTAAATATGTTATCTTTTTGGACAGATTACAGAAGTCAAACAAGCTGGGAGACCGGAGTTGCCTCCATGATGCAAACCAGTGAGTTTATTGATATTACCATTGCTTCCTTTGTATCGATTGTAAACCAATCATCACTTCAAACCTCATGTTGAGAAGTTGGACCCAAATGTTACGCATTGATCAGATAATCCGGTGTCAACCTGAAATGCTGAATTCAGTTTTTAACGCACACAATTTCGCTGCGATTGGCATTTTGTATGTGTAAATTACATGGCCATTTACAATCCCAATTCCAATGAAGTTGGGACGTTGTGGTAAACATAAATAAAAACAGAATACAATGATTTGCAAATCATGTTCGACCTATATTTAATTGAATACGCTACAAAGAAAATATATTTATTGTTCAAACTGCTAAACTTTATTGTTTTTAGCAAATAATCATTAACTTGGAATTTTATGGCTGCAACACATTCCAAAAAAGCTGGGACAGGGTCATGTTTACCACTGTGTTACATCACCTTATCTTTTAACAACATTCAATAAAGGTTTGGGAACTGAGGACACTAATTGTTGAAGCTTTGTAGGATGAATTCTTTCCCATTCTTGCTTGATGTACAGCTTCAGCTGTTCAACAGTCCGGGGTCTCCGTTGTCGTATTTTACACTTCATAATGCGCCTCACATTTTCAATGGGAGACAGGTCTGGACTGCAGGCAGGCCAGTCCAGTACCCGCACTCTTTTACTACAAAGCCACGCTGTTGTAACACGTGCAGAATGCGGTTTGGCATTGTCTCGCTGAAATTAGCAGGGGCGTCCGTGAAAAAGACGTTGCTTGGATGGCAGCATATGCTTCTCCAAAACCTGTACGTACCTTTCAGCATGAATGGTGCCTTCACAGATGTGTAAGTTACCCAAGCCATTGGCACTAACACAGCCCCATACAATCAGAGATGCTGGCTTTTGAACTTTGCATCCATAACAGTCTGGATGGTTCTTTTCCTCTTTGGCCCGAAGGACACGAAGTCCACAATTTCCAAAAACAATTTGAAATGTGCACTTGTCGGACCACAGAACACTTTTCCACTTTGCGTCAGTCCATCTTAGATGAGCTCGGGCCCAGAGAAGCCAGCGGCATTGCTGGGTGTTGTTGATAAATGGCTTTTGCTTTGCATAGTAGTGTTTCAAGTTGCACTTATGGATGTAGCGCCGAACTGTATTTACTGACATTGGTTTTCTGAAGTGTAGCTGAGCCCATTTTGTGATATCCTTTACACAATGGTGTCGGTTTTTGATGCCGTGCCGCCTGAGGGATCGAAGGTCACGGCCATTCAATGTTGGTTTTCGGCCTTGCCGCTTACATGCAGTGATTTCTCCAGATTCTCTGAACCTTTTGATGATATTATGGACCGTAGATGATGAAATACCTAAATTCCTTGCAATTGTACATTGAGGAACATTGTCCTTAAACTGTTGGACTATTTTCTCACGCACTTGTTCACAAAGAGGTGAACCTCGCCCCATCTTTGCTTGTGAATGACTGAGCAATTCAGGGAAGCTCCTTTTATACCCAATCATGGCACCCAACTGTTCCCAATTAGACTGTTCACCTGTGGGATGTTCCAAACAGGTGTTTGATGCGCATTCCTCAACTTTCTCAGTCTTTTCTCCCAACTGTCCCAGCTTTTTTGGAACGTGTTGGAGCCATAAAATTCTAAGCTTATGATTATTTGCTAAAAACCATTAAATTTGATCAGTTTCAACATTAAATATCTTGTCTTTGTAGTGTATTCAATTAAATATAGGTTGAACATGATTTACAAATCATTGTATTCTGTTTTTATTTATGTTTAACATAACATCCCAACTTCATTGGAATTGGGGTTTGTATTATTATTATTGTTAAAATTTACTGTATGATGAGATGCTTTATGAGTTACTATAACAGCTTTAAAATTGTCACTGGCACGTAATGAAGGTAAAAAGGTTCTGAGCAGCCACTCATTCATCCATTTTAGTGGTCTCCAATATTGACTACATTGGTGCGAGTTACTGTACAATGATGTAAATACTATAGCCATTGACAAAAATGTTTGTTGTTCCGTTGTGCTTTTTCAAATTTTTACTCCACATAAAACGTCCGCTACGACTTCAGTCAACTTTTCAGTAAATGGCTACACTGAAAGTCAGTGACTGACTAACTGACTAACTTACTTTGTAATTCTTACTTTGGCTATTTGGGTTTTATGATGAATACCACCTGATTTCTGTCTTCTTTCTTACTGCCGGACAAGAGGTCCATGCTGTCTGCAGTGAAGGTGTGTGGATTTACATCTTTTTACATCTTCATCCCTTCAGTAATCAGTATAAATTACACGGTGCAACTGCACATGTTCATAGGAAATATGACTGAAAAAGGAACAATTCTTGTCCTTTGAGCGGAAATTCCATGTTTCATTTTGTTATCTGGTACGTAGCAATATATTTTTGTTGGAATTTTGTTATGGATAACTTTGACCCCGTTCTTTTGAATATACAGGGTTGTATTGGTAGGTGGCGCGGTGGTTAGCACATCTGGCTCACAGTTCTGAAGACCGTGGTTCAAGTCCCGGCCCCGCCTGTGTGGAGTTTGCATGTTCTCCCCGTGCCTGCATGGATTTTCTCCGGGCACTCCGGCTTCCTCCCGCATTCCAAAAACATGCATTAGGTTAATTGAAGACTCTAAATTGCCCGTAGGTGTGAATGTGAGTGCGAATGGTTGTTTGTTTATATGTGCCCTGCGATTGGCTGGCAACCAGTTCAGGGTGTACCCGGCCTCCTGCCCGATGATAGCTGGGATAGGCTCCAGCACGCCCGCGACCCGCGTGAGGAGAAGCGGTACAGAAAATGGATGGATGGATGTTGCATTGGTTTGCAATGCTGGCTCACAGTGTGCAAGTATGAGATTTTTAGCTCTCTCTGTGCTTGTGTGAGTTATCTCAGGGTACTCCAGCTTCTTAAATAAAAAAAAAAAAACATGTATCTTATGTTTATTAAAAAACCCGTAAACTGTATGGTGTAAATGCAAGTTTGAATGGTTGTCTCACGTACAGTATGCATGGCCAGAAATACACACACATACAAGCAGTATCTCAATGAGTGTTTTTTTGTAAGAAGATGCACGTGAATGGACAACCTAAAGCAACGTTGGTATCTTGCACAGGGACTGCTTTGTAATGCTTTTCTGCATCAGCAAGTCATAATAATTTTTTGGGGTTTCTTGAACTGCCCACTCTCTGCTCCTCCCTTAAAGAATAAACAAAATGCCTGACCTATTGTTCCTTCCTTCCTTGGAATTTGATTCGTTTTCTTCTGTATGATTTCGACTACACCCTGCGACTGACTGGCAATCAGTTCAGGGTGTAGTCTGCCTTGCGTCCGAAGTAAGCTAGGATAGGCCACCCTGAATAGGATGAGCCGTGTAGAGATTGGATGGATGGATAATTTAGACGAAACATACTGTATGTTTAAAAACATTTAATTATAGACAATTGTGGACAAAATTATTAGACCACCCTTGTTTGTTCAGTTTCTTGTTCATTTTAATAAATAAGGAAACCCATCAACATTGGAATTGGAGGACATTTCGCATTCGGATGGTAGCAGAAAGATTCCAGCTGGGAGGTATGTGTTGATACGGGGCGAGGCCCTTCAGTGCTTTCATGTTCTCCAAATGCTATGCCTGAGCATCAATTTTTAGCTTGTTGTTATTGCCCCACTCTGTTCTCATTTTCCTGGTCTATTCCGTGGTCTTTTTGATGACGCAAATGTTTTTGCATTCATTGAAGCAGCAAGAGTTCGCGGACAACAGAAAATGTTGTGTTCTTGTAGCCTCGCTACCTCGCAAAGTACCTCGCTATAATCAGGGCTTGACATTAATGCCTGCCAACCCGCCAAATGCAGGTACAATTCAACAGCAGCGGGGAACCCTGCCACTCCCACCAGTGGCCTGCAAACTAGTTGATCGAGTGGCCGTTGGCCCCAGAAATGTTAGATCTGCTTCCGCCGTCGACGTCCAGCTATAGCGGCTATATTGTTATTTGAGCTCTAGTTTAGTTCATTGTTGTAAGACAAATGACCTGATGCATGTTTTGATTATTGGTTTTTCCCCCCCCTCACTTTTTAATGCTTACGTCTGCATTTACTTTTTGAGCCGTTTGCAAATACCTGGTGGCTGTCAATTGAACTTTTGAATACCCAGTAAATATGATTAATTTATATTGTCAAATTTTTTTTTATGTGAATTGGTAGTGTTCCGCTTCTTGAATCATAGTTTTCTAGTTTTTTAATCTGGATTTAATCATATTCAAAATAATAATCAAACAACAAAATTTTGGCTCGGGAAAATTCTGAGCGTCTAGTAACTCTGGGATACAACGAGCCAAATAGTTCATTACAATGAATGCACTGTTGTTGTGTTGGCAAACACAAAACGTTGTTCATATTGCAAGAAACTCACTGTATATTATTCTGATTAAAAGGAAACATTCCAACTAGCCTCTGTGGATGGTAGAATTTTGAAAAATAAAAATAAAAGAGAAAACCTATTTATATATACATAAAATTATCCATCCAAGTGTCCATCCATTTTCTGCACCGCTTATCCTCACAAGGGTCGCGGGCGTGCTGGAGCCTATCCCAGCTATCATCGGGTGAGAGGCGGGGTACACCCTGAACTGGTCGCCAGCCAATCGCAGGGCAAATATAAACAAACAACCATTCACATTCACACCAAAGGGCAATTTAGAGGCTTCAATCAACCTACCACGCGTGTTTTTGGGATGTAGGAGGAAACCGGAGTACCCGTAAAAAACCCATGCAGGCACGGGGAGAACATGCAAACTTCACACATGTGGGGATGGGGATAACCAGTCCTCCGCCGTGCCGCCGACATAAAATGAATGCTTGTAAAATTTAAAGGACTGGGTAGATAAATAATCAATGATCAAAATGGATATATAGAATGTTGGAAAAGATATCTTCAAATATGTCCACTGGGAATAATTATGAAACATGTTTTAAGGAGAATGAATATAAATTGCTGTTCAACTTCAATGAGTCGATTCAATGTGAAACCTTCTGCGGTCCCAGGGGCAGGGGCTCATTTGGTCTGTGTGTGCAGCATGCTTTGCATGCATGTGGGTGTATGAGTACCCACATGCTCATATGTTTTTCAATGGGTGGTTGTTTTTTGGGGGGTGGGGATAGATAGATTCGCAAAGGGAGTGCGGCTAAATTGATGCCATATGTCTGTCTATTAATTGTATGTCCGTAAGGGAAAAGGGTTTCTCCTCTGGGAAATGATACTGTGATTAACATTTCTGCTGCAAGATGATCACACGGATAACACAATGTAAACATGGTGTGTGACGCAACAAGTCAACCACTGATTCATGGTCACAGTAGAGAGAGACTTTTTTTTGTCTCAAACACAAAACTATAAAGCATATGAGGAGCAACAATATAATACAAAATGAAAAATTAACATAATGTTGAATCAATTTAGAATTTTTATTGATTTATATGAGACAGGGACCTTGGCGATCAGTTCCCTGGCTTCAGAAGCTGATTTAAGGGATGTTGAATGTCACCTCTCTGGCAGGGAGGGAGTCCGAGCTGGTGTGTGAGGTCGACAAGTTCCGACTAGACATAGTTGGGCACGCCTCCACACACAGCTCGGGCTCTGGTACCAGTCCTCTCGAGAGGGGTTAGACTCTCTTCCACTCTGGAGTTTCCCACGGTGTGAGGTGCCAAGCAGGGGTAGGTATACTGATTGCTACCCGGCTCTGTGCCTGTGCATCGGGGTTCACCCTGGTGGACAAGAGGGTAGCCCTCCTCTGCCTTCAGGTGGGGGGGGGACGGGTCCTGACTGTTGTTTGTCCCTATGCACCAAACAGCAGTTCAGAGTACCCACTGATTTTGGAGTTCTTGGAGGGGGTGCTAAAGAGAGCTCCCGCTGGGGACGCAATCGTTTTGCTGGGGGATTTCAATGCTCACGTGGGCAATAACAGTGAGACCTGGAAGGGCGTTATTGGGAGGAACGGCCCCCACCTGCCGAACCCGAGCGGTGTTCTGTTATGGAACGTCTGTGCTCATCACGGATTGTCCATAACGAACACCATGTTCAAGCATAAGGGTGTCCATATTTACACTTGGCACCAGGACATCCTTGCTGATCGACTTTGTGGTCGTCATCAGACTTGCGGCCGAATGTCTTCGACACTCGGGTGAAGAGTGGGGCGGAGCTGTCAACTGATCACCACCTTTTATCAGTGCGTTGGCTCCAATGGTGGGGGAAGATGCCGCTCCGACCTGGCACGCCCAAACGTATTCTGGGGGTCTGCTGGGAACTTCTGGCAGAATCCCCTGACAGAAGGAGTTTCAACCCCCACTTCTGGCAGAACTTTACCCACGTCCTGGGGGAGGTGGGGACTTTGAGTCTGAGTAGACCATTGCTGAGGCGGCCTTCCGGAGCTGTGGCTGTAAGGAGGTTGGTACCTGTCGTGGCGGCAACCCCCGAATCCATTGGTGGACACCAGCGGTGAGGGGCAGAAGGCTTTGAGGAAATTCTGGTCCACCATCCGGTGTCTCAGGAGGGGGAAGCGGTGCACCATCAACACTTCGTATAGTGGGGATGGGGCGCTGCTGACTTCGCCTCTGGACATTGTGAGTCGGTAGGGAGAATATTTCAAAGACCTCCTCAATTCCACTGACACGCCTTCCCATGAGGGAGCAGAGTCTGAGATCTCTGAGGCCGGCTCTCCTATCACCGGGGTTAAGGTCACCGAGGTGGAAAAAAGCTCCTTGGTGCAAGGACCCGGGGGTGGACGAGATTTGCCTGGAGTTCATAATGGCTCTGGATGTTGTGGGGCTGTCCTGGTTGACACGCCTCTGCAACATTGCGTGGACATCGGGGACAGTGCCTCTGGATTGGCAGACGGGGTGGTGGGCCCCCTTTTTAAGAAGGGGGACCGGAGGGTGTGTTCCAACTACAGGGGGATCACACTCCTCAGCCTCCCTGGCAAGGTCTATTCAGGGGTGCTGGAGAGGAGGGTCTGTCGGGAAGTTGAATCCCAGATTCAGGAGGAGCAGTGTGGTTTTCGTCCTGGCCGTGGAACAGTGGACCAGCTCTACACCCTTAGCAGGGTCCTCGAGGGTGCATGGGAGTTCGCCCAACCAACTCTACATGTGTTTTGTGGACTTGGAGAAGGCGTTCGACCGTGTCCCTCGGGTGGTCCTGTGGGGGGTGCTTCAAGAGTATGGGGTACCGAACCCCCTGATACGGGCTGTTTGGTCCCTGTACGACCGGAGTCAGAGTTTGGTCCGCATATCCGGCAGTAAGTCGGACTCGTTTCCGGTGAGGGTTGGACTCCGCCAAGCCTGCCCTTTGTCACCCATTCTGTTCATAACTTTTATGGACAGAATTTCTAGGCGCAGCCGAGGTTTCGAGGGGGTCCGGTTTGGTGGCCTCAGTATTGCATCTCTGCTTTTTGCAGATGATGTGGTTCTGTTGGCTTCATCAAGCCGTGACCTCCAACTCTCATTGGAGCAGTTTGCAGAGTGTGAAGTGGCTGGGATGAGAATCAGCACCTCCAAATCTGAGACCATGGTCCTCATTCGGAAAAGGGTGGCGTGCCCTCTCCAGGTCGGGGATGAGATCCTGCCCCAAGTGGAGGAGTTCAAGTATCTTGGGGTCTTGGGGGAGTTCATGTATCTTAGGGTCTTATTCACGAGTGAGGGAAGAATGGAACGGGAGATGGACAAACGGATCGGTGCAGCGTCTGCAGTGATGCGGACTTTGTATCGATCCGTTGTGGTAAAGAAGTAGCTAAGCTGAAAGGCGAAGCTCTCGATTTACCGGTCGATCTATGTTCCTACCCACACCTATGGTCACGAGCTGTGGGTCGTGACCGAAAGAACGAGATCCCGGATACAAGCGGCCGAAATGAGTTTCCTCCGCAGGGTGTCCGGGCTCTCCCTTAGAGATAGGGTGAGAAGCTCGGTTATCCGGGAGGATCTCAGAGTAGAGCCGTTGCTCCTTCACATCGAGAGGAGCCAGATGAGGTGGCTGGGGCATCTGATTCAGATGCCTCCTGTACGCCTCCCCGGTGAGGTGTTCCGGGCACGTCCCACCGGGAGGAGACCCCGGGGATGACCCAGGACACGCTGGAGAGACGACGTCTCTCGGCAGGCCTGGGAACGCCTCGGGATCCCCCCGGAAGAGATGGATGAAGTGGCTGGGGAAAGAGAAGTCTGGGCGTCCCTGCTAAAGCTACTGCCCCCGCGACCCGACCTCGTATAAGCGGTAGAAGATGGATGGATGGATGGGTGGATGGAAAAAAATCCTCCACAGTTTATACAAAAATGTAATTAGAATCGTCAGACAAAATGTTGTAAATCATGAAACTAAATTTTGGAAACCTAGCAGTAAAGATATTTTGACATTAAAAATGTGAAAAATATTACTTTAAAATTCTTTTTTTCCCCTTACAAACATTTATGACCTTTTGATGGATTACAACTGCCAGTAATTCAAATTCTCATATCAGTAAAATTAATTGACTTTCAAAAGGAAATTCAGTGGCCCGTGATATTGTCATGTCAATACTGATCAAATTTTATGAAAATGACCCATATAGCCGGCACGGTAGACGACAGGTTAATACATCTGCCTCACAGTTCTGGGGACTGGGGTTCAAATCCCGGCCTCGCTTGTGTGGAGCGTGCATGTTTTCCCCGTGCCTGCGTGGGTTTTCTTTGGGCGCTCCGGTATCCTCCCACATCCCAAAAACATGTGTGGTAGGTTGATTGAAGACTCCAAATTGCCCGTAGGTGGGAATGTGAGTGCGAATGGTTGTTTGTTTCTATGTGGCCTGCCATTGGCTGGGCAGGGTGTACGCCGGCTCCCGCCCGAAGATAGCGGTGAGGATAAGCGGTAAAGAAAATGGATGGATGGAAGACCCATATACATGACACACTGAATTATATATTAAAAGGTTTTTGACATTTGTAATGACTGGATAAAAACAATGATAGTATCCTGATTTTATGATTTCCATGCCGGCATTGTGGCTTCAACCCTCAGTGAAGGTGTGCATGTGAGTGTATGCACAGTTTGTGTGTTCTGGCTGATGATGTGTGATATATTAATACCCTTTGAAGAGCTCCATAAATCTGCAATACGCTTTCCGCCACTAAGCCATTAACAGACAATAGACAATTGATTAATTGTACAGTAAATCCCTACTTAACCTGCCCTGTGTCACAGCACAATTCCACACTGTGTTGTCAAGTGGCAAACAGAGCATTAAGCTTCATCCATTGATGTCCCCTTCCTGTTTTGGATCAGAATTCAACTCAATAATGGATGCTATACTCACCAAGGGGGGAAAACCAATGGACAAAAGGCTATAGTTACGTGGCAATTTAACAGTGATGTGCAGTGAAGGCCTTCTAAGCCTTCTCTGCTGGCCTAAACACCATCACCACTGACATTTATGTTTCAAATTAAATTAAATTATTATTATTATTATCCATCCATCCATTTTCTGTACCGCTTTATCCTCACAAGGGTTGCGGGCATACTGGAGCCGATCTTAGCTATTGTCGGGCGCCGGCGTACACCCCGAACTGGTCGCCAGCCAATCGCAGGGCAACCATTCGTGCTCACATTTACACCTAAGGGCAATTTAGAGTCTTCAATCAACCGACTGGTTAGAGCATCTGCCTCACAGTTCTGAGGACCCGGGTTCAAACCCCGGTCCCGCCTGTGTGGAGTTTGCATGTTCCCCCCGTGCCTGCGTGGGTTTTCTCCGGGCACTGCGGTTTCCTCCCACATCCCAAAAACATGCATGGTAGGTTAATTGACAACTCTAAATGGCCCGTAGGTGTGAATGTGAGTTCAGGGTGTACCCCGCCTCCTGCCCGATGATAGCTGGGATAGGCTCCAGCACGCCGGCGACCCTCGTGAGGAGAAGTGTGCTCAGAAAATGGATGGATGGATGGATTTGCCATGTGCCCTGTGGCGTGACAATTTTGTTGAATTTGTTCGGGGCACATGCAGACAATATACAAGCTCTGTGGACATGTACGGTGAATGTCATACTGTATGTGATTCATTCAGAAATATGTGGACAGCTCCCATCACACCCTCCGACTCATTGTAGAAATCAATTCATTAAGGTCATTATTATTATTATTAGCATAAATAATATATATTTTTAAATCATCCCACTGGCACGCCACAGTGGGTCACAAGAATGATCGAGGCTAGGGGCTGGTCTCAAAGTGCCCACTTCATGGATGAATAGTAATCAGAATCAGAATCGTCTTTATTTGCCAAGTGTGTCCAAAATAATAATAATAATAATAATCCATCCATTTTCTGTACCGCTTATCCTCACTAGGGTCGCGGGCTTGCTGGAGCCTATGCCAGCTATCTTCGGGCTCCACCCGGAACTGGTCACCAGCCAATCGCAGGGCACATATAAACAAACAACCATTCACTCTCACATTGACACCTACGGGCAATTTAGAGTCTTCAACAACCTACCACGAATGTTTTTTTTTGGGATGTGGGAGGAAACCGGAGCGCCCGTAGAAAAGCCACGCATGCACGGGGAGAACATGCAAACTCCACACAGACGAGGCCGGGATTCGAACCCCGGTCCTCAGAACTGTGAGGCAGATGTGCTAACCAGTCGTTCACCGTGCCGCCTTATTATTAGCCCGTGTCACAATTGGGGCACACATGACAAACACTGAGCCAAACTGAGCCAACCATGCTCAAGAAGAGTGAGACAGAAAACAACAGCTATACGAACCGAGTCCAGTGAACCAGCGAGAAACAAGAACTGCACTGAATGTAGCTAAACGTCTATGCTGGCAGTCAATCATCATTGGTGATTTTCGGTCCCCACACCACGAGAGGTGCCAACGATTGACAGTGGAAACTGATCTATCTCCCCAAGATATGATGAATCCAAATGTCCAACATGCACGCACGCGCACACGCTCGCACGCACATTTGCATGCACACATGCATGCGTGCACACACCACACACACACACATATACACTGAACAAAAATATAAACGCAACACTTGTTTTTGTTCCCATTTTTCGTGAGCTGGACTCCAAGATCTACAACTTTTTCTACATACACAAAAAGCCATTTCCCTCAAATATTGTTCACAAATCTGTCTAAATCTGTGATAGTGAGCATTTCTCCTTTGTTAAAATAATCCATGCCACCTCACAAGTGTAGCATATCGAGATGCTGATTAGACAACATGGTTATTGCACAGGTGTGCCATAGGCCACCCTGAAATGTGCAGTTTTATCACACAGCACAATGCCACAGTTGTCGCAAGTTCTGAGGGAGCGTGCAGTTCTTGCATGGGCAGCATACTCCCCGGACATGTTACCCATTGAGCATGTTCGGGATGCTCTGGATCGGCGTAGACGACAGCGTGTTCCAGTTCCTGCCAATATGCAGCAACTTCGCACAGCCATTGAAGAGGAGTGGGCCAACATTCCGCAGGCCACAACCAACAACCTGATCAACTCTATGCCAAGGAGATGTGTTACACTGCGTGAGGAAAATGGTGGTAACACCAGATACTGACTGGGTTTCTGACCCCCCCCCCCATACCCCCACAATAAAGTAAAACTGCACGTTTCAGAGTGGCCTTTTATTGTGTCCAGCCTAAGGCACAGCTGTGCAATAATCATGCTGTTTAATCAACATCTCGATATGCCACACCTGTGAGGTGGGATGGATTATCTCGACAAAGGAGAAATGCTCACGAACACAGATTTCGACAGATTTGTGAACAATATTTCAGGGAAATGGCCCTTCGTGTGTGTAGAAAATGTAGATCTTGGAGTCCAGCTCACGTAAAATGGGAGCAAAAACAAGTGTTGCGTTTATATTTTTGTTCAGTGTGTGTGTATATATATATATATATATATATATATATATATATATATATATATATATATATATATATATATATATTAGTTATCTCATGGGGTCCATTTTTTGTTCCTGACATTTTGAATTAGGATGAGGTCCATCCTTTCTGAATGGTTTAGAGACCTCGTTTTAACTGCTAAAAGCATGTTGTTGTTTTTTTCTCTTAAGATGAAAATCCATCCATCCATTTTCTGCACCGCTCATGCTCACAAGGGTCGCATGCTGGACCCTATCCCAGCTATCTTCGGGCGAGAGGCGGGGTACACCCTGAACTGGTCGCCAGCCCATCGCAATAATAATAATAATAATAATAATAATTACAATAATAGGAATTATAATAAGAATAATAATAATAAGAATAATGATATTAATCATGATAATACACGGCACGGTGGCCGACTGGTAAGAGCGTCTGGTCGCCAGCCAATCGCAGGGCACACAGACCTAAACAACCATTCACACTCACATTTACACTTACTGGCAATTTATTGTCTTCAATCAACCTAGCATACATATTTTGGGGATGTGGGAGGAAACCGGACTACCCGAAGAAAAGGGAGAAACTGGGAGAAAATGCAAACTCCACACAGGCGAGGCTGAGATTCGAACCCTCGTCCTCAGAAATCACTTCCAATATTAAAACGCGTGACATAAAAACATTTCCTGAAATTGTGATGCCCATGGCGACCGGCCATTACAGTATATGTAACATCATTGTTAGATAGATCTCACTTGCCTGAGCATTAGCGCAACGAAGCAGTAAACAGCTCACATTGACAAGGCTAATTTGTCTTTAACACACAGCAACTTCATAGTCAATATATTTGTATATAAACTCATAACTGGTAAAATATCAATATTTGATGTATTACAAAAAGCAGCTTTACCTGGACATGAGAGATGTCAGCTCTACCTCAGAATAATGTTATCTTCAGTCTAGCTTTATAGATAAATAGATTAATGATGATTTACTCTGTCTTTTTACCAGATAGTCTAAATCACCAGGCAACAGCAGGTGTTTTACAGACTAGATTAGATATAGCAATAGCTGATGTTACTGAGAAAAAAATGCATGTAGACCAACAGTCCAAACTGGAGAAACAAAACACAAATTATATTTTCCACAAAATATTTATTTTAAACATTCTTTGTCTTTGCTCTTTAACATAACGTGAGCAGGTCTGGCTTGTGCTTGTCTGAAACAAAATGGAGCGAGCGCATTCACTGCAAAAACATGAAATCTTACAAGTGAATTTATCTTGTTTTTAGTGAAAACATCTGACTGTACTTATTTTAAGACTGTTTTGAATTTTCTTTCAAAATATTAAGATACAAGATCTTATTTTAAGAATCTTAATATCAAGTCGAATACTGGCATTTTTTTTCTTTTTTGTCCCTAAAGTAAGTAAAATAAATCTGCCAATTGAACTAGTGTGAATTTAGTTGATAAATTTCAGTCAAAACTGTCTTTAAAAAAGCACAATAAGATGTTTTCACTAGAAATAGGACAAATTCCCGAGATAGGATTTTGCGTTTTTGCAGTGGTCAAAGGGATAATTCTGAGTCTGTGGGTGATAGGACATTACGACAGAGACCAGAAGAAGCAAAGAGAAAGGTAGGAATCCTTTCATGATGTCTCACTGAGAAGAACAATCTGAAACTGGAAACGGACGAAGCAGGAACCGCTACTGGATGACTAGTGAAATTCAACAGTTTCCTCAAAACGACAAATACTGCCCACTGTTCAAAATAATAAGGAATCCTCCAACTGCCTCCGCCCTTGCACTTTCCCACTGAATGGTTGTTCAGTTGCAATTCTTTATATAAGACTTAACTGCGCTCCAGCTTCGATTCAGCAGGTCATCCAATGAAGTTGATATGCAGGCGTCACAGTTTGCGTTCCCTGGTACTTTTCCAGATAACATGAAATCACATAACGTTTTTCAACTGCACAGACTTACTTCTCTTACAGACCAGGTTCTTCTCTTTGAGGGTTCTGAAGAAAGAGAAAAAAATACATCTGCACTGGAGATCAGTCATTCATTTTATCAAGTGTGTAATTTTATCCATCAATGCCATCAAAACTACCGGTAAGTTTCCCCAACGAATGTTTTCAGACCTAATTAAATGAGATAAACCACATAGAATGCAAAAATGTGAGCACATGACATTGAAATTCAACATCTGACTACGGTAATCTGCAGCAGAATTAATATCTGTTTGCTGTTCATTATGTGCTTGATGGTGACGTTCCCACAGTTCAGATGATGTCTTAGCTGCAGTATATTCTGACAGTTTCGGGAATCGACTGGTTCCTTCAGGCCGAAGTTACTATCAAGAAACTCTCCAGACTGACAGCTTTATCAAAAGTTTTAGTGATGAAGATAAATATTTGTCAATATGGGAGAAAAAGATCAGCTTCGAGCAATTCATTTAAGTACTATTTTGTAGGGCTGCACGATATTGGAAAAACATCCAATATGCGATATGGGTCGTGAATGTTGCAATATCAATATTATTGCAATATTTAACTTTTTTTTTTTTTTTAATTATTTAAATAAATAACCACATTGTTCAGATGTGTTACTAGGGGTGTGCGAAATAGCTAGCATGGCCCTACTTGCCGCAACTGTTTGCTTTGACTATCCCGCCACCGATCGCCCATGACTTTACTTATTTAAAAACTGCACTGTATTACCAATACCAACTGCTAAACTTGTCACTGGGAATAAAATAAAAAGATTCCGCGGTCATGACCATCACATATCGACATTGCTTCAAAATTCCGAGGATGTTTGCTTGCACGCGCATGTGTAACGCTTGATCTTTTTTTTTTTTTTTTTTTTCCATTTCACTCTTTATTTGAAAAACCTAGTCATGTGGAAAGGTTTTAAAACTTTATTATTAAGCTAGTAAATCTAATTTCCCTCACAGGATGAATAAAGTATCCATCCAGCCATACTGATGGAGGGATACTTTTTTCTTTAGAAAGTAACTTTATTATTTATTAGATTTATTTATCTAACTTTATTTATATAGTAAGTAAGTACAACACAAGTACAACTACCGATAAAAAAAAGATAAGTAAATCTGCACAACACACTCAGAAAACCCTCGCCGAGTCATGTAGCAAACACGTAACATATGACAAAGCAAGTAAACGTTGGCAAGACTTAAACAACGCTACCAACTACATTTCTTGCTGTAGTGCTCTTGGCAAATTTGTGTGCTGTATAGTGACAAACTTATCTGTTTTAAAATATTTAATTAGGTTTTCATTTTGATGTGATGAATTGCTTTTGCTTTGTTTTGTTACCAAAGCTTAACTTAAATACTTAAAAACCTGACAGCCTGGACAAAAATAATGCTCTCCAATATTCTTGTACAATGTTTTGCAGAAGATGTATGAAGCGCTTTGTTCTGAAATGCTGTGTCTATCAGTTAATGTCCCGGGGAAGCAAGTAGAGATTTACACAGGTTTTGTTTTTAGGCTATTGTCAAATTATCGTTATCATAAGTTAAAATAAAAATATCGAGATGTTTTTATTTGCCCATATCACCCACCCCTACATGTTATTCATTTTAGGCACAAGTTGTTTGTTGTTTTTTGCCCTAATTCATTTCCTCCTATCCCATGTCTGCCATAATTCCTCTGCCTACTGCTGCTGAGATTCTCATTGTACGCCTGTGGGTCTGTTCTAACCAATAGGAGATGACTATCTGGGGTGGTGGATGGTGATGCACATTTAGGGACACATCTGATTGATCAAGCTCAGATAAACGGCCACACGTGCAACAAAGCATAAAGTACTATATATGTATTCATTTGTTGCACATCTTTGCACGTACCATTGTAGCGATAATATTTTTTCATATATATTGTGCAGCCCCATCCGCTTCAGAGTTCTGAGGACCAGGGTTTAAATCCAGGCCTAGCATGTGTGGAGTTTGTATGTTCTCCCCGTACATGCGTGTGTTTTCTCCGGATACTCCGGTTTCCTCCCACATCCCAAAAACATGCATACTAGCTTGATTGAGGGCCGCCGAGTATAAATAAAGTAAGTGTGCAAAAAATGATGTGCAAAACTCTTTTTTTGGGTGCCTGAACACAGCAGCATTCTTCTGAACATGTCATGATACATAAAACATTACACTTAGACTCCCAAACTATGACTTCAAACTTTTTTTCTCCATGGAAACATCTTTACAGCTATGTGTGAAAGGCTGTGTAACAGTTGCGATCTGCCTATGAGCAGAGGAACACCTTGCATGTAACACACTGCACTCGAGTTTTCCCTGAGCAGCCTTTTGCTCTGTAGTGCGCTGCATTTTTCAGGTTCACCACCCCTGGAAGATGTGCATTAGCTGTCCTGCGGACTGAGACATGGGGCACTGCTGTCACTAGATGTTGTTGCGGTTGCTTTCCAACCGGTCAAGTGCTGACATATAGGGGAGACAGGTAGTACCGAGAAGAGTTTGGGAATTGTTCAGAGAGGAGTTAGAGACAAAGGTTGTACATGGTACAGATAGAGATTGGCAATAAGATTTTGGGACCTTCCCAACATATACACGCTGGCCAAATAGGATCTTGTTCATAGCAAAACAGCGGAATTTCACTCCGGGGAGAATTGGAACTGGGCCAAACAAAGGCACTATACCCGAATCAAAGGTGACACATGGTCTCTGAAAAGTCAGCATTGTCATTGTCATGCTGCTCCAGGAAGGTTGTGGGTCCCCCTTCCCATGGGCTCACCACCTGTGGGGCCAAGGGGGTTGGGCAAGCAGCCGAACGCAGGGACCTTGTCAGTCCAATCCCCGGCTCCAAAAGCAGGCTCTAGGGATGTGGAATATCACCTCACTGGCAAGGAAAGAGCCTGAGCTGATGTGGGACATCGAGAAATTCAGGCTAGCCATAGTCGGGATCCCCTAGACACATAGCCTGGGCTCCAGTACCACTCCTCCTGAGAGGACTCTCTTAAACTTTGTAGTTGCCCATGGTGAGATGTGACGAGCAGGTTGTGGGCATACTGATTGCTCCTGGACTCACGTGGGGGTTCACCCCGGTAGATGAGAGGGTAGCCTCCCTCCGCCTTCCGGTGGGTGAGACAGGTCCTGACTGTTGTTTGTGCTAATGCACCAAGCAGCAGCTCAGAGTACCTACCCTTCTTGGAGTCCTTGGAGGGGTGCTGGAGAGCACCCCTCCTGAGGACTCCCTTGTTTTTCTGGGAGAGTTCCAACACTCAAGTGGGCAATGACAGAGAGACTTGGAAGGGTGTGATTGGGAAGAACATTCCTACCCGATCAGAACCCAAGTAGTGTTTTGTTATTAGACTTTCGTGCTTGTCACGGACTGTCCATAACAAACACCATGATGTCAAACATAAGGTGTCCATACCTGCACTTTGCACCAGGACACCCTACGCCGCAGTTCGATGATCGACATTTTGGTCGTGTGATCGGACTTGTGGCCGCATGTTTTAGACACTCGGGTGAAGAGTTGGGCGGAGCTGTCCACTGATCACCACCTGCTGGGGTGGGGTAAGATGGCAGTCCGACCTGGCAGACCCAAACATAGTGTCTGGAAGAGTCCACTTTCAGAAGGAATTTCAACCCCACCTCAGGCAGAACCTTAACCACATCCTGAGGGAGGCGGGGGACATTGAGTCTCAGTGGACCATATTCCGTGGCTGACCGGAGCTGTGGCTGTGATGGGTGCCTGTCGTGGCGGCAATCCCCGAACCCATTGGTAGACATCGATGGTAAGGGATGCTGAAGGAGGAGTCCTATCTGGCCTTTTTGGCCTGTGGGACTCCGGAAGCAGCTGATGGATACCAGCTGGCCAAGTGGAATGCAGCTTTGGTGATCACTGAGGCAAAAACTCGGGCATGGGAGGAGTTTTAGGAGGCCATGGAGAACGACTTGAGGATGTCTTTCAGGAAATTCTGCTGCACCATCCCATGTCTCAGGAGGGGGAAGCAGTGCACCGTCAACACTGTGTATAGTGCGGACGAGGTGCTGCTGATCTCAACTCAGGACTGTTGTGAGTCAATGGGATGAATACTTCGAAGACTTCCTCAATTCCACCGACACGCTTTCTTCTTTTAAGAAGCAAAGTCTGGGGACTCTGAGCCAGGTTCTTCCATCTCTGGGGTTGAAGTCACTGAGGTGGTTAAAAAGCTCCTCGGTTGCAGGTCCCCAGAGGTGGATGTTCCTAAAGGCTCTGGATGTTGTAGGGCTGTCTTGGCTGACATGCTTCTGCAACATCACATGGACAACGGGGACAGTGCCTCTGGCTTGGCAGACCGGGGGATGTATTAAGAAGGGTTCACCCTTCTTAAAAAGAGGGTGTCTTCTAGCTATAGGGGTATCACACTCCTCAGCCTCCCTGGTAAAGTTTATTTAGTGTTTCTGGAGAGGGGGGTCCGTTTGGAAGTCGAATCTCAGATTCAGGAGGAGCATGCGGTTTTCGTCCTGGCCGTGCAACCAGCCCTCCAACCTCAGCAGGGTCCTCGAGGGTCCATGAGAGTTCTCCCAATCAGACTGCATGTGCTTTGTGGACTTGGAGAAGGTGTTCGATCGTGTCCCTCGGGGGATCTTGTGGGGGGTGTTCCTGCAGTATTGAAGTACCAGAACCCTGAATAAGGGCTGTTTGGTCCCTGTATGACCAGTGGCAGAGGCTGGTTCGCATTACCAGCAGTAAGTCAGATTGGTTCCCAGTGAGGGTCAGACTGTGCCAAGGCTGTACTTTGTCACAGATAAAACCGATTTGTCACTTTCTTTTGATCTACAGGGTTGAAACTTATTACATACGGCCTACTTTCAGCCAAAGGTGGTTTGAAGTCTGTAGCCCATTGTATGGCCGAACAGTATCCCTGAATAAACTATCATTGAGATAAGGCACAAATTGTCGCTCCGCGCAGAATGCCACGGAGTTCGTGTCTTGTGATTGGTCCGTTTTAGTCACATGCTGTGATGACGTACCCAACTTTCCCCTTGGTTCCTCAATACCGCCATCCCGACTTTCAATTAGTGGCCACACATACCATCTACGCCGTCACCTTCCTGATCGATTTTGCATTATAATTAAACACATCATCTGGTCATCTAGGTCCATTTGTTCTAAGCAGGCACTGTTCCACGGTCGCCATTGTTGTTGCCTTTGTTCCTTGTTCCGGTAAGTAAAAACATCTTCCGGAATTGGCCATAAGATGCAGAGGAAACTCCACCCTGTGGTGTCCTAGCCAACACCAGCCGTAGCGACACCCCCGACTTGAAGGAGAACGGCAGCACATTTTCCAAACAGGCAAAGGCAAATTGCGCGCGGGATAGCTGCAATGACGTTAGCGCGGTCGCCGCCCGCATGAGTATAAGGAACCCTTTAGTGTTGGCAAGTCTGCCTTGTTAACGTTAATAACCCCGCAACGGGAGGCCATAGCAACACAAACGCGGGCTCCTCCTTGTTATACGGACGAGCAGCACCCCCGAATACACTTGCGAACACATTCACACTTCCTTTAGCGTCCATTCAGGCGCAACCCGTGACTTCTGGAGAGGTTTTGGGGCACTTCCTTTTGGAGTACATGGCTAAAAACTGTCACTCACAATGTGGGGGATCCCAGCTTTCAGCCAAGTAGTGAAATCTCAAGCTTGTCATCCAGCTGAGCAGCACCCCCGCATACAGTTGTGTACACATCCTCCATTTATTGTAACAGGGCAGGCACGTATGAACTTAACATGAATTTTGGGGTACTTCCTTTGCGACCACAGGGCTGAAACTCATTCCACATGACGCGGGGGAGCCCAGCTTTTAGCCAAATTGGTCACAAGTCTATAGCTTGTTATACGGCTGAAACGGAACCCCGAATGCATTCCAAGGGCCACCGCTTGGGAACGTGACGGGCTTGAGTTGCAGAACCAAGTGTCCTCAAAAGCTTTCAGGGAGATCAGGAAGGCATATGTTAAAACCAAACTTGTGCACCTTTGTCTCGGGAAGAGGCTTCGATTCAAGCGAGAATGTACAGAGCTCAATCTCGTCCCCCTATCGCTCAGTCTCCGAAACAAACAATCTCGGGTCCAAATGACTACAAGCCTGTCGCCTTGACATCTGTGGTCATGAAGTCCTTTGAACGTCTCGTGCTGGACCACCTCAAGAGCATCACAGGTCCCCTGCTGGACCCCCTGCAGTTTGCCTCCCGAGCAAACAGATCTGCGGATAATGCTGTCAACATGGGACAGTACTTCATCCTTGAACACCTCGACAGTGCAGGGACCTACGCGAGGATCCTGTTCGTGGACTTCAGCTCAGCGTTCAACACCATCATCCCCAAACTCCTCACCTCCAAGCTTCTCCAGCTCAGCGTCTCGCCTGCCATCTGCCAGTGGATTTACAGCTTCAGGTCTCAGGACCTGAAGTGGGCGATCAACATCCGCTCCGTCCTCAAAAAGGCCCAGCAGAGGATGTACTTCCTGCGGCCTCTGAGAAAGCACGGCCTGCCACAGGAGCTGCTGAGGCAGTTCTACACAGCGGTCATCGAATCAGTCCTGTGTTCTTCCATCACAGTCCTGTTTGGTGCTGCTACAGAAAAGGACAAACTCCGACTGCAACGGACAATCAAAACTGCTGAAAAGATTGTCGGTACCCCCTACCCACCCTTGAGGACTTGCACGCTGCCAGAACTAAGACAAGAGCGTGCAAAATCCTCTCTGACCCTCCACATCCCGGTCACCGGCTCTTCCAGCTCCTTCGCTCAGGTAGGTGCTACCGATCAGTGCAAACTAGAACTAGCAGACATTCCAACAGCTTCTTCCCTCTTGCAATCAACTTCTTAAACAGCTAACCTATAATTTCATTGCAACATGCCAATTTATTTTGTCTTGAGTTTGTTGTCACATTTCTGTCAGGCCAATTATACATTACTTGTGCACTCACTGTAGTAGTCTCGCCATGCTGTACTATTCGCATATCTGTTGTTGATCAATACTGGCCACTCATGACAGAGGAGCATCTGCCCCACTTGCACACTGACTGAGGAATATCTGCAACATTTGTACAATCGACATTGTCCCAGATTATCGCACTACTAGTCACTTTAAACTGCATACATGCCTTGAAGTCTCGGCACCCTTTGCACAATGGTCACTATTGCTATATTAGTCATTCAAATTGCTCTAAGTGCTAGAGGACTCTGCATCTTTTTGCACAATTGTCAAAAAAAAATGTACCAGCATTACCAGATAACTAGCAACCCTTTATTGCTCAGTGACTGTTTTTTGTCAATGTCTTTATGTCTCAAAAGTGTTCTCTGTCAATTGACTGTCTGTTGTCCTACTAGAGCGGTTCCAACTACCGGAGACAAATTTCTTGTGTGTTTTTTGGCAAATAAAGATGATTCTGATTCTGATGTTTTGCATCTGTGTGGTCAATCGTGGCAAACCAGCTCAATGCAGTTAGACAAGTCACTATCATCAAGCTTTTGCGCCTGTAAATTTAGTCTTTTTTTGTGAGTGTAGGTCACAGTGGAGTAAACCAGCTTGGAGGTGTGTTTGTGAATGGGAGACCTTTGCCTGATTCCACCAGGCAGAAGATAGTGGAGCTGGCCCACAGTGGAGCTCGACCATGTGACATATCCAGAATTTTGCAGGTACACTCTGGGTACAGTGGTTACAGCCTGTGTAATGTATAACGTGCTAATTACTAAAGCATCTTATTTTGTTTCACAGGTTGCACTTAAATAAACATATTATAAATGTGTTTTTGTCATACTATTTTACATGAATCTCATATCCACTTTCTGTTGCTTATAAGGCAACAAATTGGCTCTTTATTCACTTCGTAGTTTTTAAACATTTTTATTCAGCAAACATTTTATGTGTTATACTTTTATCTTATCCAGGTATCTAATGGCTGTGTGAGTAAGATCTTGGGCCGGTATTACGAGACAGGTTCTATTCGTCCTCGGGCAATTGGAGGAAGTAAACCCAGGGTGGCCACTCCAGAAGTTGTAGGCAAAATTGCTCTGTACAAGAGAGAGTGTCCATCTATCTTTGCCTGGGAGATCAGAGACAGGCTCTTGGCAGAGGAAGCCTGCACTAACGACAATATACCTAGTGTAAGGTTTTGCTTTTTACACATTGTTAATGACAGGCATAGCTAATCAAACTTAAATATTTATTTCAATATTTATTATATTCATATCAATTAAAAGTGACTTACCTTCCATTTGAGCTAATAGCTGCCTCTTTTGTCGACATTTTTAAAAAGCTGCAGACATTCCAGTGGGACTTGATTGTTAACTGTATAATGTGTGACTGTATGTTTACCATGCAAAGCAGTCTGTGAGAAGTGCTACACAAATAAATTATACTATTTAACACTGCTTTGCATTACAGTACCTTGAATTGGCCCGTGTTGTGGCTAGACTAGGGTTGATCATTATACAGTGCTACTTTTGTATACCAATGGCAGATATATTTTATGTATACAGTATATATTATTTATATTTTATAACTATAGACCAGAATACTGTTGCAAATTAGGATTTGCCTTGACTCAAGACTATATTTTAACGTAAACCTCGGCTAACTACTCATGCAACAGTACTGTAGTATATTATAATACAGTGCAATATTACGATAATTGCATTTTTTACTGCCTCAGCTTTTGTTTGTTAATCCACATATGTCAAAATGTAGAGCACAATCGTGGTCATTATTAATGTAATAATTTGGTCTTTTTCATCAGGTTTCCTCAATAAATCGAGTACTCAGGAACCTGGCCAGCGATAAGCTGCAAATAGTAAACGAGGGGGTGTTTGAAAAGCTAAAGATGCTCAATGGACAAGCCACTTGGGGGGGCCGCACTGGGTGGTACCCTGGGTCGACACTCAGTATCACAGGTAAGAAATGACTCATACTTCTCACAAGCTTGCACACACAAGCTTGCATACTGTAATTACCACTCCAGCCACTAAAAGTGGCTGGAGTGGTAAGCAGGCTAAGAATGGTAGTTTATCATTGATATTGGCGCACAAGAAAGCATCACAGACAGAAAATACAAACAGGAAAGCATTTTAATGGGATATTCATGTTTAAGTATCCTTGACCAAGATACAATTCCGAATGCCCAATTATGAATTGACCGGTTAATGTCCCTCCATGAAAGGCTGGGTGTGTCGATGAATGAAATGTAACAAAAATAAAAAATGTAAATTTTGTAAATCTGTTCACATGATTTGATTTACCGAAATTTAAGGTCTGATAGTACAAGTATAGGTGTAGGTTAAACTAATCAAAGACAAAATATCGGTCATTTTCCTAATGAGTACTAAAAACCCCACTGTATACCTGCCAGCCTTGGAAAATCCAACTAGTTACACAATATATGACAATGATATCCAATGCAAGAGCTGTATCAAATAGTTTGCCTTTACAACGGTAATAATGCCGTTTTGATTGGCATTCTCTGATAGGTATTTATTTTAAAAAGTGTTTATTATTGTGGTTGTAGTTTGCCGTAGTGTACAACTGGAATGCATCTTCATACTAACATTATTTACATTACCTCAATTAACTACATGAGAGTCAAAATATAAGCAGCAGAAATCATTATGATGTAGAACAGTTCTACACCACTGCACCCGACAATGACAATAATGAATATAGCTGTGGTTCTCAAAATTCTTACACCAAGTACCACCTCAAAATATACTTCACGCTTCAAGTACCACAATAAGGAGCAACATTAAAATACAGTAAGCATCGTAGTGTCATGGGCGTGTGTTCCAGTTGTGTCTTCCCCCTGTCTCGTACACACCTGCTCCTGAGAGCATCTTCCCCACCTTTGCCTCGTTTACCCTAATTACCCCTTGCATTTACCGACTCATAGTAAGACAAGACCCTGTTTTGATTATTGACCTTGCCTTTTTGCCTCACGTTTTTTAGATACTGTTGCCTTTGCGGATTGCCTGCCTCTGTACCGACCTCTGCCCGTATATTAAACCTCTCATTTTGAAACTGTCCATTTGAATTGGAGTCGTCCATTTTGTGTCCTGTCCTTTGTTCCGTTCATGACAGAACGAACTGGGCATAACATGGACCCAGCAGACTCAGACCCGGTGGGCAAAGCCCTTCAAGTGCAGGGTCAATGCATCTCGAAGCAGGATGAGCAGCTTGCTGCCCTCCACCTTCATGCCACATGCCAGCTCCGCTGCTGTCTGCCCACAGCTCACTCGACCGGAGAGGTTCTCTGGAGATTCTGGGAATATTAAG
The DNA here is from genome assembly GCF_024500275.1 of Phycodurus eques. Lineage (NCBI taxonomy): Eukaryota > Metazoa > Chordata > Actinopteri > Syngnathiformes > Syngnathidae > Phycodurus > Phycodurus eques. The sequence continues at coordinate 5,812,613 of NC_084529.1, read as the reverse complement.
CCGTTCATCACTCAGTGCAAACTCCACTTTGAGCTGCAGGCAGCTGCCTTCCCCACCGAGCGGGAAAAGATCGTTTTTGTCATTTCCCACCTGACTGGCCGTGCGGAGGCGTGGGCTATTGCTGAATGGAGCCGCAATTACGTGTCATTCTTGGGCTTCTTTTGTAAAGACTATGGAGCAAGTTTTCCAGTATTTCACACCAGATCGTGAGGCAGCTTGCTCCCTTGTCACCTTACAACAAGGCAAGTGCAGGGTGTCAGATTACGCGATTGAGTTTCGCATTCTAGCAGCTGAGAGTCAGTGGAATAACAGGACACTACTCGATAGATTTTTTTCAAGGACTATCCCCGCCGTCAAGGATCATTTGGTCCCGCTAGACCTGCCAACCGACTTGGACACTCTCATCGCTCTCGCCATAAACATCGACAAAAGGCTTTTGGATCGCGAGCTGGACGGAGATCGGCAGAAGGATGCGCCACCGCGCACTTGGAGGACGAGCCTCGGTGACCAGCCAAACCAAGGCAGATCCCCTGTTGCCAGTCTCAATCCACTGGCTAGCGTCACCACGGATGAACCCATGCAACTGCGCAGGTTCCGTCTCTCCCCTGAGGAATGTCAACGCTGTCTGAGGGAAGGGCGGTGCTTCTACTGCGGGCAGTTGGGTCATTCCATGAGCAACTGTCACGTCAAGGTGACGGTAGCAAGGGCACGGGAGCGGTGAGTCTAAATATCATTAAGGAAGACCCTACCCAGGTTCTTCCTAAAGTAACACTATGCTCTCCTGATCAAGAGATTCATACATCTGTATTTATTGACTCTGGTTCTGACGCAAATTTACTCAACTCCCTCCTCGTTAGACGTATGCACCTTAGAACCTTTCAAGTAAGACGCCACTGCAACGCTTATGCTGCAGACGGCAGTTTTATAGGCAAGATTACTCACCGCACCCAAACACTCATATGAACATTTCCTGATTCTCACTCGGAACACATTAGTTTTAATGTTTTTGACGCTAAGAATTATGACCTTATTTTAGGGAACCCTTGGTTGAAATTACATAACCCCCACATTGACTGGTCCTCTGGGCATGTTATGTCATGGGGCAGCAATTGCACCCAGAACTGTTTCAAGCCTCCATGTAATCTTCAGGGTTATGTTTCAAATGATATTCCACAGACCCCATCTGGGGATCCTGACTTGTCTCAAGTGCCCACCTGTTACATTACATTAAATAACTTTTTTCCAAGTCCAAAGCCAAATCCCTTCCACCCCACAGACCTTATGACTGTGCAGTTGACTTGCTGCCTGGAACCACACCTCCACGGGGGAGGTTGTTCTCTCTTTCAGCACCAGAACACAAGGCTATGAAGGATTATGTGGATGAATCACTGGGAAGCCGGGCTCATTCGCCCATCTTCATCCCCTGCGGGAGCAGGATTTTTCTTTGTGGACAAGAAGGACAAGACCCTGCGACCCTGTATCGATTACCGGGGTCTCAACAACATAACCGTGAAAAACAGGTTCCCTCTTCCTCTCATCTCCACCGACTTTGAGTTCCTGGAGGGAGCGAAGGTTTTCACCAAACTGGACTTAAGAAATCCGTATCATCTAGTCAGGATAAGGGAGGGGGGTGAATGGAAAACAGCATTCAACACACCAATGGGACATTATGAGTATTTGGTAATGCCTTTTGGACTAACTAACGGTCCAGCTGTTTTCCAGAACTTTGTCAATGATGTCTTCCGTGACATGTTGAATGAGTACGTTTTTGTCTATTTGGACGATATTTTGATATTCTCCCCGGATGAGGAGACTCACATCATTCATGTCCGCTCTGTGTAGCAGCATTTACTGCAGAATGAACTATATGTCAAGGCTGGGAAATGTGAGTTCCACAAGGCGTCCGTTTCTTTTCTGGGGTTCGTGCTGGCTCAAGGTGAAATCAAAATGAACCCTTGCAAAGTTGATGCCATGACTAATTGGCCCACTCCCATGTCACGCAAGTACAAAGGTTCTTAGGGTTCGCAAATTTCTATAGAAAGTTCATTAGAAATTTCTTTTTAATAGCCTCACCTTTGCATGAACTTACCTCGTCACACAGGCCCTTTGTGTGTAACCCGTTTTGTCAGTCAGCTTTTCAGAAACTAAAATCGAGCTTTACCTCCACTCCCGTCCTCACTTTGCCAGATCCCAAACAGCAGTTTGTTGTAGAAGTTGATGCGTCTGATGCCGGAATAGGAGCAGTGCTCTCCCAGAAATGTCTCAAGGATGGTAAGTCTTGTGCTTATCTCTCCAAAAGACTGACCCCAGCCGAGAGAAATTACGACGTAGGTGACCGTGAACTGCTGGCTGTCAAGGTGGCTTTGGTGAGTGGAGGCACTGGCTAGAAGGGGCTCAGGTTCCGTTTTTAGTATGGACGGATCACAAGAACTTTGAGTATCTAAAGTCTGCTAAAAGATTAAATGCTAGGCAGGCTAGATGGGCTCTATTCTTCACAAGATTTAATTTCACGTTATCCCACCGACGTAGTTCTAAAAATGGTCAGCCAGATGCTTTATCGCGTATTTTCTGCGTAAAGAATTCTTTGTCCGACCCTAAAACCCTTTTGCCCAAGTCATGTTTCATTTCTGCTTTTGTTTGGGACGTTGAAACTGCGGTAAAAGAGGCTCTGAAGAACACTCTTAGCCCCGAAGATTGCCCTGAAAACAGGCTTTATGTTCCCATCCACTGGGAAGAGTCATCCACTGGGCTCACACTAACCGGTCTGTATGTCACCCAGGCATTGCCAAAACGCAATCTGTGGTCGAACAGCGCTTTTGGTGGCCTAATGTTAAACGAGATGTTATCCATTACGTCAATGCTTGCCAGGTATGCGCTGCTAACAAGCCCTCTCGTCGGCGTCCTTCTGGGGAGTTGCGACCCCTGCCAATACCACAACGTCCTTGGTCAGACATTTCCGTAGACTTTGTGACAGGATTACCGGCCTCTAAAGGAAATACCACCATTCTCACAGTTGTTGACAGGTTCTCTAAGATGCACACTTCATTGCACTTCTGAAACTCCCCTCAGCTAAAGAAACTGCCGAGTTGATGATAAACCAGGTATTCAAGTTTCATGGTTTTCCCAAGAATATGGTATCGGATAGGGGCCGCCAATTTGTTTCACGATTTTGGAAGGAGTTTTGTAATAGTTGTTACCATCAGTCTGTCTTCGGGGTTTCATCCTGAAACCAACGGACAAACTGAGAGGCTGAACCAGTACCTCGCTCATTCGGGACTTCCACATTGCGCATCCTGGGCCTCCGAGGCCGTCTGGTGCCGACCGTTAAGGGGGGGGGGGGGGGGGGGGGGTCCTGTCATGGGTGTGTGTTATGGTTGTTGTCTTCCCCCTGTCTCGTACACACCTGCTCCTGAGAGCATCTTCCCCACCTGTGCCTCGTTCACCCTAATTACCCCTTGCATTTAACCTCGTGTCTCATTCTTTCTGGTCACCAGTTCGTTGTACCTTGTTGTAATGTTCCAGCATTCTTTGTTTCCACGTGACTGACTCATAGTAAGACTAGACCCTGTTCTGATTATTGACCTTGCCTTTTTGCCTCACGTTTTTTGGATACTGTTGCCTATGCGGATTGCCTGCCTATATATATATATATATATATATATATATATATATCACAGACATGTTGGAACTTGTATCCTTTGCTTCCTCCAAAGAGGCCAAATTGCTGTGGGAGCAGGCTCATAGCCTGCTGCTGTTGCTCCTCCTACTCCAGCTGCACTTTGGGATTAGAACAGTGGGATAAAGTTATCAGTCTATAGTAGGTTTGTGCCATTGTGTGCACGTGTGTGCATTGGGGACAAACTAGATGGTGTCTGGTGCCATTTGTGTCTGTTTCTGCCTGACTGACTGTGACACTGAGCAATGGCTTTATTCTCTTTTGCATTCTCTGTCTGCTGGGAATAATGAATAATTAGGGTAGAACCACAGATAACATGGGTTCCACAGGGAACTGAGGTCAAGCTCCAATCTGTTTCGAAATTACATGCTGGTGATCAGATGAAGTGCTCTTATTCCTCACTGTCTTGCATAATATCTTTATTGAAAATAATCTAAATATATAACACTTCTTTTTTTTTTAGGACAGTGGAGCCTCTGAGGTGAAACAAAATCATTTTTGGGATGCTGACCTACCTCCAATTTGTTCAGAATTCCAAAATGTTTTCTTGCAGAAAAAAAAGAGGAAATAGACAGACATTGATTTTATATTTTGTAGCAAAAAAAATGAAATAGATTAGCAATGTGCACTTTTTTTCCTTAGTATGCACCACAATGCTAGTTGCTGATACTGATATTCTTGGTTTCAGAAGACATGTGTTCGCAAGCAGAAGGAACGGAAAACACAATATCAACTAGTTCCAACAGTGAAGATTCAGAGGAGACGCAAATGAGGCTTCACCTGAAGAGGAAACTGCAGAGAAACAGAACATCATTCACCCAAGACCAAATAGACGCACTTGAGAAAGGTGTGCATCTATTTATGCAGCAGTTCTTACATGTTTAAATGCATGCAACAAGTTACGCTATGTATTAAATTTGATACAGTACATGATTATTGCAGTCTTTCATATACGCCACACTGCTTAGACTACACCACGGAGAATATGTGTGATCAAGTACTATTGTATATGGGTCATATTCATATAATTTGATCAATAACTTCCAGACAGGCGGCACAGTGATAGACTGGTTAGCACATCTGCCTCACAGTTCTGAGGACCGGGGTTTGTGGAGTTTGCATGTTCTCCCCATGCCTGCGTGGGTTTTCTTCGGTTACCCCGGTTTCCTCCCACATCCCAAAAAACATGCATGGTAGGTTGATTGAAGACTCTAAATTGCCCATAGGTGTGAATGGGAGTGCGAATGGTTGTGTGTTTCTATGTGCCCTGCGATTGGGTGGCGACCAGTTCAGGCTGTACCCAGCCTCTCGCCCAGAGTCAGCTGGGAGAGGCTCCAGCACGCCCGCAACCCTAGTGAGGATACGCTGTACAGAAAATGGATGGCTGGAACTTCAAGATATGGGCTATTGAATTTCCTTTTAAAAATCAATTAATTTTACAGATAGGAGTATTTTAATTGTTGGCAGTTGCTTTCCATCAAAAGGTCATAATTTTTTCTAAGAAAAAAAACATTGTAAAGTAATATTTTTCAAACCTTTAATGCCAAATTGTCTTTCCTGTTAGGTGTCCGAAATGAAGTTTCATGATTTCCATGTTTTCGAAAGATGCCAATTACACTTTTGTATTTTTTAGATTTTTTCCCCCCCGATTGCTTCATATGCCTTTTCCATGAAAACTAAAGAAAATGCATGGTAGTGTCTTCCTTTGTTTTGGGGTCGGGGGAGTTCTTTTACGAACAGTTCTTCTTTGTCACTCGAGCTGTCTTTACCATAAAACCATAAATGCCACTGGACAGAGCCTCATTACGCTGTTGCAATACACCAGAGGGATCTGTGAGCGGAATTGCCAGGATGAGGCAGTCATTTTGCATTCACACAATAGTAGACAGCAAAATATATATATTTTTTCTGAGCTATAATTTGTATGAATTTTTGAAAGTGTCAGCACTATTGCATGGCTTTAATGTTATTATGATTGTATAAATACAAGAGCGTAATGAGTTTAATGAGTAGTTAGGCTCATTTATGCACTTGTATCAGTGTTTGAAGGGCAAAACGTGCAACTCACACAATTTTTATGAAGCTCTTCATGTCTTTACCGTTATGCACTTTTGTCTTTACCATTACATAAATAAATATATTTCAATGAGCCACCACCATTTGCTCTGTCAATAAGCATTGCCTTTACTATAAAAGCCTACAATTTTAAATCACCAATAACCTTTTGAAAAAAAAAAGGACTTTAGGTGTGGCTTTTTCAGCACGATACAATTTACCCATATAAAACCAAGGTGGCATAAAATGATTAAATTAGTGTCTTTACTATTATTGATCAAATTATATGAAAATTACCCATATCCATTTCATCATGCAGAATTGTCAGAGTCCTTTAGATTGACGGTGTATACAGTAAAACAATATTTTATCACTCAGTAAATATGTCCACACACCTGATATGACCTTGTGGTCTTGTGGCCCAATTTCATGTGAGATATAAACAGAAAGATGATTGACTGGTAACATCATAGCTTCTCAGAAACAGTAAAAGTCGAATAGTCAAATCAACAAATTTTGCCTTACAAAATAGTGTCATTGTCATGATCTGTGTTTTTGTTGACTTGGTTTTGATTATTCAAATCCGGCCTTACCTGTGTGTGGTGTTCTCCCCGGGCCTGCTTGGGTTTTCTCCGGGTACTCCGGTTTCCTCCCTCATCCCAAAAACATGCATGGTAGGTTCATTGAAGAATCTAAATTGTCCGTAGGCGTGAATGTGAGTGCGAATGGTTGTTGGTATATATGTGCCCTGCGATTGGCTGGCAACCAGTTCAGGGTGTACCCCGCCTCCTGCCCACAGTTAGCTGGGATGGGCGACCTTAGTGAGGATAACCGGTGTAGAAAATGGATGAATGCTTTTGATTTAGTTTGTCTCCAGTGTTGTCCACAGTTACCTTGAAAAGGTAACTTAGTTACTTTACTGATTACTTGATTTCAAAAGTAACTTAAGTTAGAAAAAAGTAACTTTTTAGTTACATTCATCAGCTGCCAAGTGGCAGGAATATCACTTATCCACAGTACAAAAAAGGCATTAACTTAACCATACCTATAACTTGGTTATGTACGCCACACAAGTTACGGAATGATGCCATCAACATTAAGCAATAACTGAAATATACTTAATGCGGACTTGACATGCCAACACAGTACAGAAAGTACCTAAACGTAAAGAAGCGCACCATTCTCAGTACAAGTTCTCAAAAGACTCCTTCCTGATAGATGGATGGATGGATGGATGCCGATTGTGGTCCATGAAGGCAACTTTGTGTGTGTGTGCATGCGTGTATGTAAACGTGAAAGGGAGTGGTGGTTTTATATTAGGGGCATACTGTACACACACACACACACGCACACGTACACAACCACCATTACTCCCACCATCGTAATTTTGATCCGAAGTGCGAGAAAAGGTGACAAGATGAGGCAACTGTTTAACTAGAAAAGCTGTGGATGATTGAAGAGGGGGAGAAGCACTTACGTATGTGACGTCAGCCGTGCAGCGCGTTAAACCAGCTCACAGTCTGGACTACAGACGAAGTTGAAAGTTCTCACTTTTCATTGTAAATGCTGATGATGGTTCCTCACTCTGCTGGGAGACTTCAATGCTTACATGAGCAATGACATTGAGACCTGGAAGGACTTGATTGGGAAGAACCCCCCCCCCACCCAATCAGAAGCCGAGTGGTGTTCTGTTATTGGACTTCCGTGCTCGTCATGAATTGTCCATAGCAGACACCATGTTCAGACTTAAGGGTGTCCATGTGCACAAGGCACCAGGACACCATTGGTTGCAGTTCGATGATCGACATTGTAGTCGTGTCATCAGACTTGCGGAAACTCGGGTGAAGAGAAGGCTGGAACTATCAACCGATCACCACCTGGTGGTGTGTTGGCTCCGATGGTGGGAGAAGATGCCCGTCCAACCTGGCATACCCAAACGTACGTGGGGTCTTCTGGGAACCTCTGGCAGGATCCCCTGTCAGATGTTTTAACTCCCACCTCGGGCAGAACTTTGTCCACATCGCGGCGGGAGGCGGGGGACATTGCGTCTGAGCGGACCATATTCCGTGCCTTCATTGTCGAGGCAGCTGACCGAAGCTGTGGTGGCAATCCCCGAACACCAGCAGTAAAGGATGCCATCAAACTGAAGAAGTCCTATTGGGCCTTTTTGGCCTGTAGAACGCCGGAGGCAGCTGATGGGTACTGGCTAGTCAAGCAGAATGCGGCTTTTGTGGTCGCTGAGGCAAAAACGTGGGAGGAGTTTGGTGAGGCCATGGAGAACGACTTGCAGATGGCTTCGAGGAAATTCTGGTCCACCATCCGGCATCTCAGGACGAGGAAGCAGTGCAGCATAAACACTGTGTATATTGGGGATGGGGCGCTACTGACCTCAATTCGGGACGTTGTGAGTTTGTGGGTGGCCTCTCCTATCTCTGGGGTTGAGGTCACTGAGGTGGTTAAAAGGTTCCTCTGTGGCAGGGCCATGGGGATGGATGCGATCCGCCCAGAGTTCCGAAAGGCTTTGAATGTTGTAGGGCTGTCCTGGCTGAGACGCCTCTGCAACATCGCATGGATATTGGGGACAGTGCCTCTGGATTGGCAGACCGGGGTGGTGGTCCGCTTTTTTAAGAAGGGGGACCGGCGGGTGTGTTCCAACTACAGGGGGATCACACTCCTCAGCCTCCCTGGTAAGGTCTATTCAGGGGTGCTGGAGAGGAGGGTCCGTCGGGAAGTCGAATCTCAGATTCAGGAGGAGCAGTGTGGTTTTCGTCCTGGCCGTGGAACAGTGGACCAGCTCTAAACCCTCGGCAGGGTCCTCGAGGGTGCGTGGGAGTTCGCCCAACCAGTCTACATGTGTTTTGTGGACTTGGAGAATGCATTCGACCGTGTCCCTCAGGGAGTCCTGTGCGGGGTGGTTCGGGAGTATGGTGTACCGAACCTCCTGTTCGGTCACTGTACGACCAGTGTCAGAGTTTGGGCCACATTACTGGCAGTAAGTCGGACTCGTTTCCGGTGAGGGTTGGACTCTGCTAAGGCTGGCCTTTGTCACCGATTCTGTTCATAACTTTTATGGACAGAATTTCTAGGTGCAGCCAAGGCGTAGAGGGGGTCCGGTTTGGTGGCCTCAGTATTGCATCTCTGCTTTTTGCAGATGATGTGATTCTGTTGACTTCATCAAGCCGTGATCTCCAACTCTCACTGGAGCGGTTCACAGCCGAGTGTGAAGCGGCTGGGATGAAAATGACCACCTCCAAATCTGAGACCATGGTCTTCAGTCAGAAAAGGGTGGAGTGCCCTCTCCAGGTCGGGGATGAGATCTTTCCCCAAGTGGAGGAGTTCAAATATCTTGGGGTCTTGTTCACGAGTGAGGGAAGAATGTAACGGGAGATGGACTGGCAGATTGGTGCAGCGTCTGCAGTGATGGGGCCTTTGTATCGGCCCGTTGTGGTGAAGAAGGAGCTAAGCCGAAACGCAAAGCTCTCTATTTACCTGTTGATCTACAGTCCTACCCTCACCTATGATCACGAGCTGTGGGTCGTGACCAAAAGAACAAAATCCTGGATACAAACGGCCAAAATGAATTTCCTCCGCTGGGTGTCCGGGCTCTCCCTTCGAGATAGGGTGAGAAGCTCGGTTATCCGCGAGGGGCTCAGAGTATAGCCGCTGCTCCTCTGCAGATGAAGTGTCTCGGGCATCTGGTTAGGATGCCCCCCCCCCCCCCCCCCGGACGCCTACCTGGTGAGGTGTTCTGGGCATGTCCCACTGGGAGGAGACCCCAGGGAAGACATTGAATACGCTGGAGAGATGTTTCCTGGCTGGCCTGGGAAGACCTCAAGATCCCCCCGGAAGAGCTGGACAAAGTGGTTGGGGAGAGAGAAGTCTTGGCTTCCCTGCTTAAGCTGCTGCCCCCACGACCCAACCTCGGAACTACAGAAGAAAATGGATGGATGGATAGATGGATGGATTTTCAATAAACTGGTCTTTTTACCAATACAGAAACTTAAATAAAGATTTTTGTAATTTCCAATTCTGTTAATTAAAGGCAGCTGTGACACTAAACCTGATACTGGGTGGGGGTCTCATACATTTTTTAAACACTACTATTAAATATCCATCAACCTAACTCATAAGGAACGAAATGTTTTTGTTGCAGAATTTGAGAGAACTCACTATCCTGATGTGTTTGCCCGAGAACGTCTTGCCAACAAAATAGACCTACCTGAGGCACGGATACAGGTATGCGTTTTGGTTTACATGCTTGCTGGTTAGTGGTTGTAAGTTTGCAAATGTGAGTGTATGTGAGCCTGTGTTGTTTTAAAACATATAGTATTTTGTTTCCTCTGTTAAGTGTGAGGCAGGAATTTGGTAAAGACAGTTGTATTTGCTGGTTGCTTGTTAAGTTATTTTGGATTTTTTTTCACAACAACCGTCCAATAATTTTTTTGGACAGGTCATGCATTGCCAAAGGAAGAACTCATTCAAATTGGTGTTTATCATGATAGAAAATGATGAGTTTCTAGTCATGACTTAACATTTTGGAATGAGTCGGTATTTATGTGTGATTGTGGAAGAGAGTTCCATTGATTGCCCTGCGATTGGCTAGCGACCAGTTCAGGGTTTACTCCGCCTCTCGCGTGAAGATAGCTGGGATAGGCGCCGGCACGCCCGGGACCCTAGTGATGAGTTCCATTGATGAGGGGCTGCGCAGCTGAAAGCTATGGAGCCAAAAGAGGATAAACAGGCTAGCTGTACCATGAGGAGCATGGAGAGGGAAAAACAGCAGAGGGTACGGAACAGAACGTAAGGATAGATGGGGTCAGACAGGTTATGGGGTGCCAGGTCTTGGGGAGACTTGAAGGTGAGGAGAAGGATCTTGCATTCAATCATCTGTTTGACTATATTAACTACTGTAGTGCAAGTTTTTGAATATGAGGGTCTATCTATTCCAAGGAGAGGGAGTGCAGGACAAATTGATCAACTTAAATTTTTCCAGCACTTCCCCCTTTGAATACGTCCAGAAAAAGTAAAAGTTTGAGTAAGAGACCAGCAAGAAGAGTTACATAAATTCAGGTGGGATGTGATCAGGGTGTTGACAAGGATGGCGGTGCACGTGAGTGTTGGAAAGTTGTTGACCCAGGGCAGGTTTTGGTGTATGGTTTCAATTGTGCTGTTAAGGAATGTCCTGAAATTATTATATTACATGGTGGAAAACATGCTCTGTGGTAAAGAATCTTGTGTTCTGATAGTGGAGAACAGAATTTTGGTGTTTCCATCGCCTGATCTAATGAGGTTGGCATAGTAGTCAGATTTGGCTGCAGCAAGTGCGTCTTTGTCAAGGTGTATGTGGCCACTCTATATGTTTTTATGGATGTTCAGGTGTGCTTAATATATAGGCATTCGAGCCTTGGGCTTTAAAATTCTATAAATCGGGGGTCAACATTTGGGTAGCGTGAGAAAAAGTGACAATTAAAGGGGCAAGGGCTTACAGAATACTGAGAAGTTATTATTATTGTAGTGGGAGAGAAGTGAATTCAGTGTGGATTTATTTTAGTTATTACATTTGATTTGGGGGATTTGATTTTCAAGACGGGCAAAAGAAAGCAGAAATAATATTTTTGATATTCCGAAAGGAGATGAAGCGAGGGGGACTCGATTTAAAGATAAATTAGCCTCGTCTTTGAATACTATCAGCTTGCGGTCAGATATGGCAAGTTCGTCAGTGATAAAGGGAAATGGGACAACACCAGCGCAGCAAAGGCGATCCAGGATATGGCTTTTATTATGTGTTGGAAATGTGAGGCATTGTTGGAGTCCAAAACTGTCAAGGCATGATGTAAAGTTGCTTTAGGAGTCACCAAGTATAATCAAGTTGGGCACCTAGACTAGCCGACCTACCGTAACTGGATCAGCTGATTTAGTGGGTTTCCTCGTGGAATGTTGAATGGAGGAGAAGAAAAAGAACCTATTGGTTTTGTATTGTTGTTTCCGAAGATGCACGGGATCCACAGTGAATTTATGCCCTGGTCGAGTTTCGGAGAGGTGAGCTCATAGCTGCAGAAGTTCCGCTTTGTAGTATTGGAGCACAATTGTTTTCCGAAAGGAGCCTGATGGCAGGCAATCATGGAATTGCTGCACTACCAAATACATGGTGCCCATTTACAAGTTGAAAATGAAGTGATTTATTGACATGTGTGAGAGGCAAAAATGTTGATGTCACTTTTTGTGCAAGTATTGGGGGAAAATCTAATTAGATTGAAAATCTGATTTTTTATGGGAAAAAAAACAATCTGAGGTTTTATAGTAAACCCATTATAATCCACTCAAGAGTTACACTGTGTTTGGACAATTTTCTTGGAGAAGTTCTATTGACGTTGGACTAAGCATGGTTTTCTTTGTTGTGATATTTATAGGTTTGGTTTTCCAACAGAAGAGCAAAGTGGAGAAGAGAAGAAAAGTTGAGAAATCAACGCCGTCAGGTGTCCAATTCGTCCAACCATGTTCCCATCAGCGGCAGTTTTAACACCAGTGTTTACCAATCTTTACCCCAACCTACTACACCAGGTACTAATATAGACAATATTTAGTTGCCTTGTTTTGTTTACTCCATTGTTTGATTTTGCCTTACAAAATAGTGTCATTGTCATGATCTGTGTTTTTGTTGACTTGGTTTTGATTATTCAAATCCAGCCTTACCTGTGTGTAGTTTTTATGTTCTCCCCGTGCCTGCGTGGGTTTTCTCCAGGTACTCCGGGTACATGCATTGTAGGTTAATTGTAGACTCTAAATCTGTGAATGTGAGTGTGAATGGTTGTTTGTTTGTATGTGCCCTGCGATTGGCTGGCGACCAGTTCAGGGTGTACCCCGCCTCTCGCCTGAAGATAGCTGGGATCGGCTCTAGCCCGCCCGTGACCCAAGTGAGGATAAGCGGTACGGCAAATGGATGGATGGATGGTTTGTACCTTTGGTCATCCATGAATTAATACCTAGTCTATTTCAGCATGCTTGTTGATACTGCAGACTTAATTTGCCTGTGTTTGCCTAATGGTAAGTCTGCCTTTGTCAGCCTCGCCTCACCTTTATCTGCTGTTTTATGCTATCATCAAAAGTAAAGGTAACACACAAATATTAAATACATTAGGTGAGGTGAGGCTGCGCAATGGATGTAGTTTCCCCTTGCCCAGACACGGGTCACCCTCTGGAACCAGGCCTAGAGGTGTGGGGCTCGAAGGTGTGCGCCTGGTGGCCTGCACCCATGGGGCTCGGCTGAGCACAGTCCAAAAGGGTAACATGGCTCCCCCTTCCCATGGGCTCACCACTTGTGGGAGGGGTCATAGGGGTCGGGTGCAGTGCGAAACTGGGCGGTGGCCGAAGGCAGGGAAGGAGCCTGAGTTGGTGTGTGAGGTTGAGAACTTCTGACTTGATATAGTCAGGCTCAGCCTCCACACACGGCTTGGGCTCTGGTACCAGTCCTCTTGAGAGGGGTTGGACTCTCTTCCACTCTGGAGTTGCCCAGGGTGGGAGGCGCCAAGCAGGTGTGGGTACACTTATTGCCCCTGAAAAACTGAGAAGTACATGGTGATTTTGTCACAGTATTCAAATCTTTTGAATTCTTGATTGTGTGTGTTTTATGAGCTGGGAGCCCAAATTATGTAAAAACAAACAAACAAATATTTGAAATTGTTTACATTGTGGGCCCTGATTATTTTTTTGAATGGAATCATGGAAATAAAAAAACCTTTCCATGATATTCTATTTTTTTGGAAAGGGTCTATACTTTTTCCTCATTAGAGTTGCATAAAAGCCTGAGTCAGACCCTATCGCAGCTAATTTAGTGCGAAAGGTGTGTGCACACTGGATTGGACCAGTTAATTGCAGGGCACAAACGATATAGATATGATTTTTGCGGGGCTGTTGTGTAATTAGTTTTGCGACAAAGTTCTCCACAATTATACTGATCCCCTCTTTCAATACTCTGGTATTTTGTATTTTAGTGTCCTTCTCATCAGGATCTATGTTGGGGAGGTCTGACTCAGTTCTGTCCTGCAGCTACAATCTACAGTCCCATGCCACACTTCAGTATGGCTGCCAGCCTGCCTATGCAAGTATGATTATTTTATTACATGATCTATGATACTGTACAGTATTTTTCTCGCAAAACCCAATGATATAATAAAGTTACTATCATTTGAAAGTAATTAAATTACAATTACTCAATTAACCTTGACACACTGATGGCCCTCATTCATTGTGCAAGAGTCCGATACATCGAATAGGCAGACCCAAGTCCGGATTGTGACCTAGATGCCCAGAACTATTATTAGATCATTATTTAATGAATGCTTGGAAATGAACCATTTTTAGCTGTTGAGCATTTTAAAGTAGTAAATCATGCAGTTTTGTACTACCCACTCCCAACATCCCCCTGACCTAGGGCTGTCGTGTAATTGAGCAAGACACCAATAATCCAAACTGCTCCCCGGGTGCTTAAGTAGCCCCTTGCTCCAGTGGGTGCCACCAGTAATGTAATGTGTGTTTGCTGCGTCCACTACTGTGATGGGTAAAATCCAGAGGAAAAAAATTGTGTGCATCTGTTCACAAGAAATAAAGATGATTCTTCTTCTAGACAATATACCGTATTTTCACGACCATAAGGCACACCGTATTAAAAGGCGCAGTCTCAGTTACAGGGTCTCTTTCTGAATTTAACACATACATAAGACGCACCGTATTATTGGGCAGAGGCATGGTAAAACATACCCTAGCTTAAAACATACGCTAGACTGCATGCTAGCGTATGTTTTTAAAGAGGAGGCGGGAGCAAAACTGAGTTCGGTTGTACTTTATTGAATTATTTAACAATGTTCTCATGTTATTTTTGATCAATCCTCATCCACAAATCCATCAAAGTCCTCATCGTCTGTATCCGAAATGAACAGCTGGGCAAATTCTCCAACAAACCCGCCGGCTTCCCTCTCGTCATTGTCAGAGTCAGTCTCGTTGCCGGGGGGCTGTTCAGCAAAGATGCCTGCTTTCGCGAAAGCTTGGACAACAGTCAAAGCAGATACCTTAGCCCAAGCATCCACAATCCATTCACATATGGTGGCGTAACTCGCCCGGCGCTGCCTCCTAGTCTTAGTAAAGTTGTGTTCGCCATCTGTCATCCATGGCTCCCACGCCGCTACGCAACTTCACTTTGAAATCCCTGTTTACACCAATGTCCAGCGGTTGGAGTTCTTTTGTCAAGCCTCCTGGAATGATAGCAAGCTCCGAGTTCATTTGCTGTACTTGGTTTTTCACAGCGGCTGTGAGATGGGCGCGCATGGAGTCACAGATCAACAGGGACGGTGACGCGTGGAAAAAGACATCCGCTCTCTTTACGTACACCTCACTCAGCCACTCTCTCATTTTCCCCTCGTCCATCCAGCCCTTTTGATTGGCCTTAACGATGACTTCGGCTGGAAACATTTCTTTAGGCAGCGCCTTACTCTTAAAAATCTCCATAGGTGGCAGTTTCTGTCCTTTAGCCATGGCAACCAAGCACAACAGTAAAATATGTGAATGGGCTGGATCATTTTCATTTCTTCTGCAAGCATTATTGCCCTCAGTCGAATGGTGAGTGTAGAGACGCTTCTCCCGGCTGTTCTTTGCTCATTAATCCATTGCTCGAGTTGCTCTTCCAACTCGGGCCACCTCGCCTTGTTTCGTGGAAACTCAGCTTCGTCTTCTTGACTTGGCGAAGCTCGTTTTCCTGCTTCCTCCACTTGTGAACCATGGATTCGTTGATCTTGAATTCTCTTGCGGCAGCTCAAATCCCATGTTCCTCCGCGTAACTGATAGCTGATAGATTTTCGGGGGTTCTTAGCCAAACAGATTTGCACAATGCATATACCTGGCGCTATATACCAACTGGGGGCGTGCCTTTAGCGTCCTCCTTCACGCGCACCCTTCCCCCTTTATGTCCCCATGCTCTCCTCAGTCATGTCCGCCGGAAATGGAAATGCGACCAGTCATTCAAGCGGAGCGCTCATCAAAGTCACACAACAACATTTACAGATTTTGGAACTCACACACATAAGGCGCGTCGCATTATAAGGCGCCCTGTCCATTTGGAGACAATTTAAGACTTCGCCACACTTGTGGCCTCTGTCCACACAAAAATGCTTATTTCTTCTTTTCCATTTTCAAAAAGTCATCTGTAAAGGAGTCATATCAAGAAAAATCCCTGTCCACAATTAACCACTTAAAAGACTCAAATATCAGGCTGTATGTAGGGCTATAATGCTGCCACAGAAATAATCAGAGAAAGAGAAAATGACATTAAGGTTCTTTTACTTGTTTTTAAATATCTTAACAGTCTTAAGTATTGGGCCATCATTTCTGGTATGCTACCTCTGGAAACGGCCTTTTAATTGTTCCTAGAGTGAGAACAAAAACCAACGGAGAGGTTTGCATTCAGCCATTATGGCCAGCATCTCTGGAACAGGAATGCAGATACTGTTGAGACTTTGAAAGGAGGCTCAAGACTCACTCACCTGTTTGGTTTAACTTTTAACTGATTTCGTTATTGTTCATTTCAACAATTATTAATCTACTCATTTGCATATGCATATATCTATTGTTTATTGATTTTATTCTATATTATTTTATCCCTTATTGTTTCAGTTTTCATCCTGTCCTATTGTCTTTTAGTCCTTTTAAGTTTTACACCAGTGTTTCCTCATGGGAGCCTCCATGCCGGGAGGTGTGTTCGGTGTGCCCGTGGGGTTGTCATTCTGCAGGTTCTCGGACTGGGGAGCCCCCTGGTCTACTCCGGTCTCTGTGATGCACTTTGAGTTGCATTTTTTATGTATGTAAAGTGCTATATGAATAAAATTTGACTGATTGATTGAAGACAGGCGGCACGGTGAGCGAACTGGTTAGCAGGTCTGCTTCACAGTTCTGAGGATTCGAGTTCAAATCCGGCCTCCCCTGTGTAGTTTGTATGCTCTCCCCGTGCCTGTGTGGGCTTTCTCCAGGTACTGCGGTTTCCTCCCACATCCCAAAAACATGCAAGTTAACATGTTAATTAGAGACTCTACATTGCCCATAGGTGTGAATGGTTGCTTGTTTATATCTACCCAGCGACCAGTTCAGGGTGTACGCCGCCTCTCGTTCAGAGTTAGCTGGGAGATGCTCCAGCACGCCCGCGACCCTAGTGAGGAGCAGCGGTACGGAAGATGAATGAATGAATGAATGATTGAAGACAACAGACAGAAGGTTAAACAAGAATTGAATTACTTACGTGGACTGCATTATTGTGAATCTAAAAAAAAGCTTACAAAATGTTTACTTAGGGTCATGCCAATCGCGATATTGCTACATTATCCATTTATGTCATAAATATATATTGTATTCACATTGCGGCTTGATATTATTATATTATGCAATTACTTTGCATTAAGACTAATAGTGCCTCTTTCATTTTCATATAACTAGTATTGGGTGCGGCCATTTTCTTTCCACAGAAAACATACACCTTGTTGCAAACTATTATGCAGCTAGGATTTATGTTGACGAACAGTTGTATATTTCCAAGATAAGTTATATATTTTGGAGATTAAAGCTGTAATATTAAGAGAATAAAGTCATGTATTTTTTATTATTTCTAATGAGGCCCTGATACTCATTTTTACATTGCACAAATTTAAGAGTATTAGGGCCACACTCCAAAGAAAAAAAATACAAGATTCAAGTCCAAATTTAACAAAATTAGAGTTGTATATTTTTTTTAAATTAAAAACATACAGTATATACTGAAGACGGTGGCACGGTGGACGACTGGTTAGCACATCTGCCTCAGAGATTCTGAGGACCCGGGTTCAAGGGTTACTTGTGTGGAGTTTGCATTTTCTCCTCGTGCCGAGGTGGGTTTTTCGCTGGGTACTCCCACATCCCAAAAACATGGTAGTTTCATTGAAAACTCTAAATTGCTCGTACGTGTGCATGTGAGTGCGAACGGTTGTTTGCTTATATGTGCCCTGCGATTGGCTGGCGACCAGTTCAAGGTGTACCCCGCCTCTTGCCCACAGTCAGCTGGGATAGGCTCCAGCACGCCCGCGACCAGTAAGGAAAATCAAGCGAAGCGGTAAGGAAAATCAATGTATGAATGAAGGAATATACTGAAGATTAAAATTGCAATTTTACAAGACTAAAGTTTAGTCTTGCTAACATGAGGACCTCTGTTGGCATTGTCACTTTTTAAAAAATAGTAGCTAGAGGAGGAGTTGGAAAAGTCACAAATATAGCTTTAACATAGTCGCTGAATTGGCAACAGAAGTTGCCAACACAAGATACAAGTCATTCCTCTTGCTCCCTTGTACCGCCCTCACATATGCACATCAAAATAAAAGCAGCACTTTCAAAATAAAGGCCCCATTTATTCAAAGTTTTACTTCTACTTCATAGAGAGACAGACTAATTTAGGGCCAGTCCGAGACTGTGGATGGGCCAGTTGTAGCTTGAGGGCCATACTTATCCCAGGACTGCTCCAAAGGCATGCATCATGCATAAAGCTGTATTTCGGCTACCCCTAACCAATCTCAAAGGAGAAAAGCGAGAAAATGAAGAGTCAGTGTAAGTTTAATGCTAATACTACTTTAGTTCCTATTATGACATGTCTGGCCCTTAAAAAATAAAGAAGAAGAAAAATACGTTTATTATGTTCCAAGCCTGCTGTGTGGAATCCTGTATGATTTTAAACATTTCACTGTGCCTTTTTTCTGAAAAAAAAAAATTATTTCACTGCAAATATCTTACTTAGGTTTCTGCTTATAACAAAAATGATTAATTACTGTGAATGTGTTAGTTTTGCAAAACATTTCTCCAACACACTGGACATTACAATACATTCCCGGAATACAATGGGAGGAAAAAGTATGTTTACACTTTGGAATTTCTTAAATTTCTGAATAAATTGATCATAAAATTTAGTCTGATCTTTATCGAAATAACAAGGATAAACTAATACCACGCAAGCAATTACGTCCTGTATATTTTCATATTTTTAAAGCACATAACATAAACAAATTTTAAAAAGATTTATTTAAATTCAAGTGAACCCTTGGATTTAATGAAGGGTTGACCTTACTTTGGCAG
Organism: Phycodurus eques; assembly: GCF_024500275.1. Classification (NCBI taxonomy): domain Eukaryota; kingdom Metazoa; phylum Chordata; class Actinopteri; order Syngnathiformes; family Syngnathidae; genus Phycodurus; species Phycodurus eques. The sequence goes on along the minus strand of NC_084529.1, from coordinate 5,793,748 downwards.
CAATTCCCTGAACCCAACTTTTACTAGTTGCCGATCAGACGTGCACAATGATCAAGAAGAATTTTAGACCATTTCTCTTTACAAAAATGTTGCAGTTCAGCAAGATTCCTGGGATGTCTGGTGTGAATAACTCTCTTGAGGTCATGCCACAGCATCTCAATCGGGCTGAGTATCAGGACTTTTACTGGACCACTCCAGAACACGTATTTTCTTCTTCTGAAGTCATTTTGTTGTTTATTTGCTTCTGTGTTTTTGGATCATTGTCTTGTTGTAACACTCATCCTCTTTTGAGCTTCAACTGTTGGACAGAAGGCCTTAGCTTCTTCTGCAAAATATCTTGATCAACCTGTGAATTCATTTTTCTGTTGATGGTCGCAAGCTGTCCAGGCCCTGAGGTAGGAAAGCGCGCCCATACCATGTGGCGCCCTCTATCAAGGTTTTCATGTTGGTGTGCTGTGACATTTTTTTCTCCACACAGGGCGTTGTGTTTTTCTCCCAAATAATTAATATTTTATCGAATATTTTGCCAGTACTGCTGCGGAACATCCAAGTGCTCTTTAGCAAACTTCAAACAGTACCACTTATTTTCTTTTTTTAACACAGCAACAGAAAGAAGTCCATCCTTGTGTTCTCCCATGAACCTTTGTCTTCTTTAATATTTGATGGATGGTAGAAGTTGTCAACAGAGATGTTGGCATGTGCCAGTGATTTCTGTAAGTCTTCAACTGACACTCTAGGTGTCTTATTTTATTTTTGACTTCACTGAGCATTGCACTGTGCTCTTGCAGCATCTTTACAGGATGGCTATTCCTCAGTGCTGAACCTTTTCAATTTATAGACAGTTGGTCTAACCATGGACTGATGAATTTTGTATCCTTATCCAGCTTTATACAACATTATTAATTGTAGGTCTTCTGAGACCTCTTTGCAGCAAAACATGGTACACATCAGGCAATTATTCTTGACGAGAGAATTCTGTGTTTTTAGTGGTCAGACCAGCCTGAAGCCACATCTCCAATTTATTTCATTGATTTGACTGCAGGTTGTTCACACCTGGCTCTGATTAGCTATTGGAGAGTCCGTAGCCTGAGAGGGTCACTTACTTTCCCCTCTCTGTCCTTTGAATGTTGAAAGATTTTTCCCAGCAAAAATATGAAAACACAATTGTTTGTGTGGTATTAGTTTAAACAGACTGCTTTTTCTTGTGATTTAGATTAGGATCATATCACATTTTATGACCAATTTATGCAGAAATTTTAAAGAATTCCCAAGGGTTCACATATTGTGCATTTTCCTCCCAGTACGCGTGGCGAAAGGACTAATTTAAGGACTCATCTCACCCTGAAAACTGCATGTGTTATCTGCTGTGTCATTTTTAGTCGGCCCCCTCTTAGATTATGTTGTTTCATGAATTGTATTTATTTGTTCTTTCAGGCATCTAGTCAGACGTCTTACTCATGCATGCTGCCAACCAGTTCAGGTGTAAATGGAAGAAGATATGAGACCTACACTCCTCCACATATGCAGCAGCATATGAACAACCAGTCGTTGACCTCCTCTGCCACATCCACAGGTGTAGTGCTATGAACTGACTAAAAAAGATCAGTCACTTGAAATATAGACAAACAGCAATTCATTGTAATACTTATTTAATGATCATTTATATTGTGTTCATTATCAAGTTTCCATTAAGTTGCACCATTTGAAAAAAAGGAGGACAGTATAATACAACAAATATACAAATACATTCAATACAGGTAGCATATGTCGCAAATACTCTTATGGTTGCAGTCAGGTTAGAAAATGGATAACCGACTGGACACAGCGCGAAACAACAAATGGATGCCCACACTTTCACAGCGACCAACCATAATATCACTATTACTATAATATTACTTCACTTGTGCACAATGTATGTTTCTAATATTTTTCTTACCTCATTAAGCGCTATGAGAGAGGGTGAAATTATTAAAAGTCCACCCAAACACGTTTGCATGAGCCACCCCCCTCCACGTAAGCATACAACTCCAACACAGAAAGGCCAAGATGAAATTCAAACCACTTGTGGCAGACACTCTTGCATTTGCCACCCTTCCACAGATTGTCATTAAGACTATTCTGTTTCTTTTGCGGTGAGATTTTATGCCAAGTATGAAAGCCATCAACTGAAAGTGTTTAGTAAGTCTCTGTTACTCCATGATCACGCCTAAAAAAAAATCCTTATCAGCCTTACTCTGTTGCTTTAAGCTATATTCTAATCCCAAATCTGTTATCGCCTCTTTCATTAGGTCTGATTTCTCCAGGAGTCTCAGTTCCAGTCCAAGTTCCAGGAAATGAAACAGACATGTCGCAGTATTGGCCACGTCTGCAGTGATGTCATTGTTTTGCAGCACTTGCTTAAAACTAAGTCCACAACATTCTCACTTTAGAACTCAAAAGTCAAAAAGGACCCTTCATTGAGAATGTTGGGTACGTTGCCGGAGGACTTGTACCGGAAGTATGAGTAAAAGATTAGCAACAATAGATTTTACTATGACATAGGCATCAACTGCCATTGCGAATGTGGTGCGATGCTTTGACTAAAGTAAAACAAAGACAATTCTTTGGTAACAAAGACATACACTAATTTCCCAAAACATGTAAAATAAATGTGTATAAATGTATAATAACCATTTTACATACAACATGAAGAAATGAACTGTAAATGTGTTTAATTGGAACAATTCATTAGAAAAAGCCTGTAATGTGTACAGAATTTCAAAAATGTGTGATGTGCTTGGTACTGTAAATACCCTGACAGGCATGGATGATTTTAAAATCTGTTTGAGGGCTTGCCAGTTACAAATCTTATGTGGAAATCATGTGGAAACATTGTACCAAATCCACACAGCCTGAATTGTAAACTCTCTTATAAAGCTTAAATTGTGTCTTCGTATGAATCTGTTTTTATGTTTATGTGTTAAGTGTTTGTCTTCTTTGGTGATTGGGAAAATGTCCATAATAAACTTATTTCAGGTATAATTATTGTTCTTTTTTTTTTCATCTTTTTGACCTTAGCACACTTTTGCAGTATTTTAAGCTTTGGAAAAGCACAATTGTGTCTACAAAGGCACACCTGTCTCACGCCTGACAAAGAAGTAAAGAGCCAAAAACCAAGCTGTGAGGTTGAAGGAACGATCCAAAGAGCCCAGAGACAAGATTGTGACTTTCACAAAGCTTGGCAATTAGAGGAGTCGAGACTTGATAAGAGAGCTGATGATCATCTTGGTTAAGCTCTTGGGCAGGTAATGGGCAATGAAATTGACGGAAACCTTCATTAGGGTCCGCCTTAAGATATTGGCATCCGTTATCCACAATACTAGTTTGAGTAAACAAGTATAAAATTATTTCAGAGACAGCAGACAGGTAGCAATGTCTTACTGAGCTCTGGGTATGGTGTAATGAAATCGGTCATTATCCATCCATCCATTTTGTGAGCCGCTTCTCCTCACGCGGGTCGCGGGCGTGCTGGAGCCTATCCCAGTTATCATCGGGCAGGAGGCGGGGTACACCCTCAACTGGCTGCCAGCCAATCGCAGGGCACATACAAACAAACAACCATTCGCACTCACATTCACACCTACGGGCAATTTAGAGTTGTCAGTTAAACTACCATGCATGTTTTTGGGATGTGGGAGGAAACCGGAGTGCCCGGAGAAAACCCACGCAGGCACGGGGAGAACATGCAAACTCCACACAGGCGGGACCGAGATTCCAACCCTCGTCCTCAGAACTGTGAGGCTGACGCTCTAGCCAGTCGGCCACCGTGCCGCCTAAATATATATATATATATATATATATATATATATATATATATAAAACAAAAAATTGTTAAAGACATTATTAACAAAACTAAAAAAAAAAATTGCCATTGCACGACTACAAAATATGAAATAACTTTAACTTTTGTGAAATTTTAATGAAAGTAACAATGACATACACAGACATGGCAGAATCTACCAAATTCTCAAGTGAAGAGTCTGATGTATCCCAGAACTTCCCGATCTACTGGAAAGACAAGTCAGACAATGAAGAAAGCCAGGCACGATAGAGACTCTTTAGGGTTTGGGGTTTTGCATCTGTTTTAGCCACAGTCTTTGGCAGAACCTGCAAATCAAGTGCATCTGTCCAACGAACAGTATCAAGTGGAGCAGATAGCTCAAGTACGCTGATGAATTATTGCGTTAGAATACAATCAACAATTATCAGCTGTAACAGTCTTTACATATTTTATTTTACTTATAGAATTAATTGGTGAATATTTTGTTGGTGCAAGTCACAAAAACGTTAACAAGAGCAAACTTAAGATTTTGATATTGATATTGTTGATATCAACCATCACCACAAAAATGCCAGCTGTTCGCAGGAAACTGATTCTACTTCAGTAGTCCTAGCAGTCCATGTGGTTCTTTTAAATTTGTTATTATAATTGTAAGTTTTGCTACTTTTCCGAAAAGTAGTGTAGTGGTAGAAAATATGTTGCTTCCTATCATTCAGCTAGTGCGGGTTTGATTACCCAAGTGAACTTAAAATGCTTTTTTTAAAAAAGATTTCATTTAGGCGGCACGGTGGGCAACTGGTTAGAGCATCAGCCTCACAGTTCTGTGGACCCGGGTTCAATCCCCGGCCCCGCCTGTGTGGAGTTTGCATGTTCTCCCCGTGCCTGCGTGGGTTTTCTCCGGGCGCTCCGGTTTCCTCCCACATCCCAAAAACATGCATGGTAGGTGAATTGACAACTCTAAATTGCCCGTAGGTGTGACTGTGATTGTGAGTGCGAATGGTTGTTTGTTTCTATGTGCCCTGCGATTGTGAGGAGAAGCGGCTCAGAAAATGGATGATGGATGGATGGATGATTTCATTTATTGAGGGAAAATAAAATATTCAGTGACCTGGCCCTCTGTGAAAAAGTAATTACCACCCTTGTTAAATCATGAATTAATTGTGGCTAATCAGAGTTTATGGTTAATTTTCACTGATCACAACCAAGCCTGATTATCTCCAGACATGTTCAATCAAGAAATCACTCAAACAGAATCTGTCCTGACAAAATCAAGTTCGACAAAGATCTTAAAAAGCTGTAACACAATGACACGATCAAAAGAAATTAACCATTGCAACTGTTAGCACCAACGGTGCAGATTCATTTTCGCCTATTAGTTTTTCTCAGTTGCTCTGTTACATTTCTGAAATCCATCCATTTTCCTTACCGCTTATCCTCATTCGGGTCGCGGGCGTGCTGGAGCCTATCCCAGCTATCAATCTTGAAATATGCAAAACAATAAGTGCATTTCTCAAACCAATTCGTACAAATAGTAAAACACCAAGTCAGTCTCTTGCTCAAAATCCTTTGTGCACCTCTCAAAACTAAATATCTCCTTTGATGAACATGTCAGTGCCATCAGATTGACAAGTCTGTGTGTCATTGTGTACTGGTAAGACAGTCAAATTGCTTAGTCATGTTGTCAATGTAATGTACTCTGGAGGGCTGTTCGGATTAAAACTGTTTTGACAATTATTTGAAATTGTAAATTACATCTAAGTGTGTGTGGGGGATTGATTTCAGATTCACATATTAATTACACTTCTACTCTTTGTATTGTAAGTTGTTGACAGATCTCAGCTCATTGTGATACAGAAAGGAAAAGACAGCACATAACACAAATGAACAAACAAAAAAGTTTTGTTTTTTTTTTAAAAACAGAAAAATCCCTACACCTAAGCCCATGATTGAGAACGTGATCTACAAGTGGGACTCTTACAGTATCTTATCAGGAACATTTATTTATACTCGGCCTTCTGCTTCTTCCTCTGTTTTGCCTCCCAACTCCCTAACCACCTTGCATAACTCCTCTTCCTTTTTTTCTTTTCTTTGCTGTTGACGACATCCAATTCCTTGTCTTTCCATTGTTAGGCACTGTAACATTTTCTTGTGCTCCAGCTACAGTACTTGTCAGTTGATGGTTCATGAGATGCACATTTGAGCTATCCCAGAAAATTGGTTGATCAACGGTTGATCTAATGCTTCAAACATTTCTCTTTGTTCGAAAAAGTCAAGATTCACCTGGGAAAAAAAGTCTGATGGAAAGTCTAATGAAAATGTACAGAAATACAGTAATAGTAGTGACATATGACAACGTGTTCAACCATTTTGCATGTAAAGACTTACGCGATGAACTGTAGTGCCTAAATGTTGTGGGGGTGAGCCTATACAACAGAGTCACCCACTATGAAACATTTTGATCAACATGACATAAGCAATTGATAATGTAGGAAACAGCTGAGAATTGTACATAATCATTTGAATGGCTGGACCAAGCATTTGTTCAAAAAAATGTGAAACTTTTTTTTGACGTGCACAATTGGCACATCCATCCATTTGCTGTACCACTTATCCTACTCGGGTCGCGGCTGTACTGGAGCCTATCCCAGCTATCATGGGGCAGGAGGTGGGGTACACCCTGAACTGGTTGCCAGCCAATCGCAGGGCACATATAAACAGACAAACTTTCCCACTCACATTCACACTTATGGGCAATTTATAGTCTTCAATCAACCTACCATGCATGTTTTTGGGATGCGGGAGAAAACTGGAGTACCAGGAGAAAACCCACGCAGGCACGGGGAGAACATCCAAACTCCACATCCTGGTCACCACCTCTTCCAGCTTCTTCCCTCAGGTAGGCGCTACTGAACAATGCAAACTAAAACAAGCAGACATTCCAACAGTGTCTTCGCTCTTGCCGTTAACTTAAACAGTTCATTTACAACTACATTGCAATATGCTGCCAATTTTGTCTTGAGTTTGTTGTCACATCTCTGTCGGGTCAATTATACATTACTCGCACACTCACTGTAGTAGTCTCGCTATTCTACACTATTTGCATATCTGTTGCTGTTGTTGTTGACCAATACTGGTCACTTATGTGCCTGAGTAGCATCTGCAACATTTACACAATCGCCCTTGTTCCAGATTATTGCACGACTAGTCACTTTAAACTGCATCAATTTCTTGAAGTCTCTGCGGCATTTGCACAATGGTCAATGCACCGGACTATTGTTCTATTAGTCATTTCAAACTGCTGTAATTGCTTCAGGACTCTATCTTTTTTCACAATTGTCAAGAAAAATAAATACATAAATAAATGAAATATTACCGGCATTACCACATTATTGATAACCTTTGATTGCTCAGTGACTGTTTTTTATGTATCAAAAGTATTCTCTGTCAATTGAGTGTCTGTTGTCGTACTAGAGCGGCTCCAACTACTGGAGACAAATTCCCTGTGTGTTTTTGACATACTTGGCAAATAAAGATGATTCTGATTCTGAAATACAGAGAGCAGGAAGTACTTATATAGTGACTCTGAATCTGACATCTCAAAGTCTCTCAACTTCGAGTGAGATGATGTAGAAATGGTGGCCCCCGTAGGAGAGTACATGTGATGTTTGAAGCATTTTTTAGAATAAATACTTTTCAAAATATACATCAGAGGTTGGGAACACCCTGATGTAAAGCATTGGGTGACCTTTGTCCGCTGGAAAATGTACAATAAAATACACATTAAGTTCTGTAGCTCTCAAAATATTTAAATCACCAACTGCTGTTGATCTACCAGCATTTGTTACTTCGTACCCCATTGGTTTATTTCTTCTTCAGAACATTAGAAATGGTTGCATTGACTATGTACAACCAGGATATTACCACCAATTAGAGGTATTAATTTGCCACTGCAGACATTTAATAAATGTTTGTAAATTTTAAATAAGGATTTTCAAAATTAGCATTGGTTTCTGTGTGACTGGAGCATGGACACTAATTTTGGATAAAAAGGACCAATTTTCAGAACAAAATTAATATCACCATGTTACACATATGCCCCCCAAAATAAAAATTACATTACCCTCATAAGTAGTTACACACATTTCATACAGTGGTAATCTAGAAGTGAATTTAAAACAGTTCAACAATTCTCCCCGTGCCATTTCTGTCCATCTTCCTTTGGTCAGTGGGTGACTACAAAATGAGAATAGGGTCAAACACATCTCATTTCCCTAACAAAAGACTGGAAAAAATTAAAGAAAGAGGAATTCACGCCTGTCATGAAAAGAGATTGGATTAAAGACATAACCTCCAGGTTCACTCTGAACAGCTCCATTCAATTAAATCTTGTACAATTCACATCATGTCAGTACCTTATCAATTATTGTCTGTAACCAACCTGAAACTGTCACGTTTGGGGTTTGGTCGAGGAGAGGAAGGCAAGGCAAAACATGGAGGACCCAAGTGCAGGGAGGCAACGCAGTAGTATATAAAAAAAATATATTTAATTCCAAAAACAAAGTAAAACAAGGATGATGAAAAAGTCTAAATGCTAAATTAACGAAGTCCAAAATCTAAACACAAAGTACGAAAGAAACACTTGAGTAAACCCAAAACAAGACACGACTGGTGAAATAACTGAATAACACAAATGACAACTATGACATGACACAGACAATGACAACTGACAGTGACAAACTGCAAATACATGTGACAACGACAATGAACCGACACGAACTGAAAGAAACAAGGAAACTAAATACAAACAGATTGACAAGACAATGAGGAACACCTGGACAAGACACAAGTGGCTGAAGAGAGCTGATTGGTCGACCAAAGGTAGAAGGTTGACGAGAACAGGTGGACACAACAACCAAATGAGCACACGACAAACATGGAACAAAACTAAACACAACCTAGAGTTCACCCCTCACGTAAGTCTGGTGGCCGTCCAGGCTACCCGAAGTTAGGTGTTTGGCTGAGCGGTTCAGGAGGTCGTTCCAGGACGCCAAGCACCAGGGTCTTTACAGGGCCATTCAGGCGGACGGCCACAGTGCCGAACCCAGTGGTAATGCAGGAGTCAGGCAATAGGGTCGGGTGTCGGCCGTTGGACGAGCCCCGCTGGAGCCGGGACAGGTGGCGCCCGCTGGACGAGCGCCGCCGGAGCAAGGACAGGTGGCGGAACAGGAGCCTGGCGTGGCTGCCGAGGAGCCGGAGCCAGAAGGGGAGCTTGGCGCAGCTGCTAAGAGGAGCCAGACCCGGAAGCCTGCCGCAGCTGCTGAAGAGCAGGAACGGGAGCCTGCCGCAGCTGCCGAAGAGCAGGAATGGGAGCCTGCAGTCGCTTCCTCAGCCTGCCGCCATTGAGGTTTGGGAGTAGAGGGTACGAGAGGGGCAGAGTGCACAGGGACTCGGGAAGGTGAATTAGGAAAAATAGGTGGTACTGAATGTGGTGGCAGGTTTGAATAGATGTGACTTAATTGGGAACGTTGGGAAAAAACGAGAGGGCGAAATTTGACCTTTACTTGGGCGCCTCCATTGGCCACCACGCGGCGGTCCCAGGTAGATGGCCAAACGGGTGCCCAAGAAAAGGTCAGAGGGAAAGGATTTGGACTCACTGGGGTTGGAAACGGGGAGACGTGACAAAAACTGACGAGGACGGGATAAACTAGGGAAGGAACCAGAAAAATCTAAATCTGTGTCACAGTCAGAATCAGACAGGAGGTTAACTAAATCGGGGCCCTCTTCACAATCAGAAAAATCAGAATCTAAAGAAAACGTGGATGTAAAATAGTAGGGCATGGTGAATAACTAGGACAAGCACAGATGAAAAGGACAGGAAAGACTGAACGATAGGGCCTACTGGAGGAGGGTAGGTATGGTTGGCAGGCTGAGGACGGTGGGAGCCAGTCTGGTGGTGTCCAGGGTGACGCCATGTTCTTCCCGCTGTAAAGCAGAACGTAAGTGGAGAAAAACTAAACTCCAAATTGACTATGACCTCTACAGATAAAGTCTTTATAATTTTAACCAAGAGTTAGTCAGGGCTAGACAGCAACACTTTTCTGAAATCATCAGTAAGAACTGCAACAATACTCGTACTGTTTGCTGTGGTTGACAAGCTCACAACTCCCCGAATCAGATAGCTCCAGAACTCCAAACAGCAGATAAATGCAATGAATTAGCTTTTTATTTTAGTGAAAAAATACAATCCATCAGGTTAAATATTAGCACAAATCAGCAAAATGATAAAATTATACTACATCAGAAGCCACCCTGGAATAACACTCTTTCCATGTCAGAATTTGATACAGATGACCAAAAAAACCAGAGAGAAAACGGTTCAGCAGCTGAAACCATCAACGAGCTGTCTTGACTCAATATCATCTGACTTTGTCAAAGCTATTGCGAAGTCTGTGCTATCTGATTTGCAGCAAATAATCAATCGCTCACTTCAGTCAGGTGAGTTTCCTAAAGCTCTTAAAGTAGCTCCCATTAAGCCTCTGCTAAAAAATACGATGCTGGACGCTTCCATGTTAGCAAGCTATAGACCCATCTCAAATCTCCCTTTCATAGCAAAGATTGTTGAGAGTTATTTTGAATCAACTCAGCAATTTATTTAACTTAAACTGACTTTTTGACAAATTTCAATCAGGGTTCTGAACTCACCACAGAACAGAATCTGCTCTTATCAAAGTGCTAAATGATATAAGGTAGAATACTGACTCGGGAAAGGTGTCAATTATGGTCTTGTTGGACCTCAGTGCGGCTTTTGATACGATAGATCATAATATACTGCTGAACAGGCTGGAAACGTGGGTAGGACTAAATGGAACAGTCCTTAAATGGTTCAGGTCCTACCTGGAGGAAAGGAGTTATTCTGTAACCATTGGAAGTGATCAATCTCATCGAATGGCAATGACCTATGGGGTCCCTCAAGGGTCAGTTCCTGGACCCCTGCTATTCATCCTGTATATGCTACCCTTGGGTCAAATTCTTCAGAACTTTAATTTTTACTATCATAGCTATGCAGATGACACACAGTTATATCTAGCAGTGTCTCCAGATGACTACAGTTCAATTGAGGTGTTGTGTCACTGTCTGAAACGGATAAATATCTGGATTAGCCAACATTTTCTTTAATTAAACCACAACAAAACTGAGAATTGTTATTAACAATAAAAAAAGAGGATTGCTGTTAGTAAATATCTGGAGTTACTCTTTAAAAACCAAAGACCAAGTCCGAAATCTTTGTGTTCTGATAGATTCCGACCCGACTTTCAACAGATTTTGACTTTTAACAGTCATATCAAATCAATCACTAAAACTGCCTTCCACCATCTGAAGAACATATCCAGAGTGAAGGCTTGCATGTGTCAAGCAGACCAGGAGAAGCTCATCCATGCTTTTATCTCAAGTAGACGTGGCTATTGTAATGGTCTTCTGACTGGAATCCCTAAAAAGAGCATTAAATAGCTGCAGCTCATTCAGAATGCTGCAGCTCGGGTTCTGACCAGAACAAAGAGGTCAGAGCATATTACTCCAATTCCAAGGTCTTTACACTGGCTTCCAGTCAGCTTTATAATAGAGTTTAAAGTTCTGCTACTGGTCTATAAATCACTAAATGGTTTAAGTCCTGAATATATGAATGAAATGCCAATGGAACACAAACCCAGGTGGGTTCTGAGATCGACAGACTCAGGTCAAATAGTGGAGCACAGTCCAAAGCAAACATGGTGAAGCAGCATTTAGCTATTATGCTGCATACAAATGGAATAAGTTGCCAACAGAAGTGACGTCAGCCCCAAGTGTGCATGTTTTTAAGTCCAGGTTAAAAACTCTTCTTTTTTCCCATGCTTTTTAGAGCATTTCCACTTTTAAATGATATTTTTGCAGTGTACGCTGTTTTAATTGTATTTTTTTCTCTTTGTTTTAAATGTTTATAAGCTATTTTTTCTTTGCTTTGAAATGCTTTTAATCATGTAAAGCACAATGTGCTTTACATGATTAAGACCTTGTGTATGAAATGCGCCATATAAATAAATTTGCTTTGCTTTGCTTCTGTTTCAGTTTTATTAAACACTGTTTGAAACTAAATGTGGCAAAATGTTGCTTTTATTTTCAGAGCAAGGATAAGCGGTAAGGAAGATGAATGAATGAATGAATGAATTTTCAGAGCGAGCTGGTTTACAAATGGTACCCCATAGCAGACTGTGTTTGTCTTTTTGTTGAAACTTAGATGAAGATCAGATCACATTTTAAGAGCTAGGTAATTCAAAAAGGTTTGCATAAATGTTCTTGCAACTCTATGTGGATGTGTACGTTGTGTGTTATAAGAGGCCAGACTCCTGTGGGCCAGTCATGTCCAGACAGATGACCACAGACGAAGGGACCACCGCTCAAGAACCAGCACCTGCCACCCGCCCGGGACAGACCAAGTACCACCACCCAGTCCCACAGCAGGCCCAAGACCAGCGGGCAGCCCCACCCCATCCCAAAGGAGATGACAGGCTACTGACAAGAGTGCGATTGGTCGAGGAAAAGGAGATGGTTTCGAGACGTAATAGATCTCATCCCCCAGGCCAAGGACCACTGGCAATCCCCCTGCACCACAGCTCCCTGGAACGACGTGTGGCTCGAGCACCTGGGCGTACCAAGAGGCCACCCAGGCATCACCACCCCCCGAGGAAAGGAGGACTCACCCATACCAAAGTGCAGACCTTCACAGATAGCAAATAGTTCTAATTTGGATCAGCACAATACTACTTACGTTAGCTCAGAAATAATCACCCTACGTATACATGAATTTTGTTGTTAAGAAAATATTGAAACGTGGCAATGCTAAAGTGCCTTTTACTTTGTCAGATATTTATCAAAACTTGCATACCCACAATAAACAAACAAACGTCAATGAAAACCTCCTTACCAAGGCAATGGACCATAAGGGAGTACAGTAATCCCTCGTTGATCGAGGGAGTTATGATCCGGACCACTCCCACAACAGGTGAAATCTAAGAAGTCGCACCCACATATTTTTGGGGGTTATTTATACATATTTTAAAGCTGTATGAACCTCCCAACTCTTGTTAATCTTCCCAACACTCGTATTAACTTCTGCCATACTCTTATAAACACTTTCTATACTGTAAAACACCTTTTAAACTCTTAAACATACAGTAATGCACAGTAGTACTGTACAGTATGGACACTTTATTCCTTGTAATATGTGTTTTAATGAATTATTATTATTATTATTTAGTTTTTTTGTTTTAGGCAATACTAGGCTTTAACACAAAAAAGTACTGCATACACTCAAAATCCCGTGGTATGAATATGTAAAAGAAAAAAGAAATCTGCATTGCACTGATTCCGCAATAGGTGAAACTTGATATAGCGTGGGAACACTGTACACAGTCATTGAATGATTGAAATAGTTTAAATAGTTGAATTTAAAAAATGATAATAAATTACATAAAACAGGCAACTCACCTGACACATGCTGCTTGTATCTTCATACAAACAATAAGAATTTACATTCAAATTAAAACTGATCATTATGTTGACAATTTACATTCTAATTAAAAACATTTGCATGTTAATCATCACAGGATGGATTTGTGCCTGGACGGCATCTTGCCTTTTCACCAACAAATAAAGAGAAGAAAAGCCAGAGAATGAACTCAGAGATAAAGCCAAATTGATGAAATGAACTCTAAAAAGAGCAGATGGGAATTAGATTAGTTTGATTCACTGTGACACATGTATTTCACCTCAGAGGGATATTTCCTCACCGACATCTGTGCATACAATCCTCAATAAAATGGTGGTGTGACTGTCCCACAACCTGTTCATAACAAATAAACTATCCAGAGCTTGTCAAGTGTCCTTAGAGGATGATTTCATCAATCAAAGCATATTTTCACCCTCCGCACACGCTTAGCACGTCACATAAATAAATGCTGTTAACACATTGTTTAACTTGACTTTTAATAGCCATACCCAAATGTATTTCCTGCAGTAGGATGTAACCCCACTCTTCAAGTTATCTTTTTGTAAATGTTTAATTTATTCAGTTCAATTCAATTGTATTTATTTATCGCCAAATCACAAGAGAAGTTGTCTTAGGGCACTTTACACATGGATCATATTTAAGATCACACTCCTTACACATTAAAAGACCAACTAAGCCCCACACGAGCAAACACTCGCCAATGGAGGAAAGGAAAAACTACCTCTTGGGAAGAAACCTCAAGCAGACCCAAGACTGAGCGTGGAGTGGCCGTCTGCCTCGATTGGTTAAGTTACAGACTAGAAAGGGAGAGAGAGACAGGGAATAATAGAGCAACTGAAAGAGATAGATAGACAGGCAGGATAGAGAGAGACAAAAACAGAACAACAGAGAGAGAGAGAAAGAGAGAGTAAGAGAGCGAGATGAAGTTTTGGCTGCACCACTCAACAAATCAGTGAGGGAAAAATGCAAATCCATGTGAACGTAGTGCAGTGGATGATGGTACAGGAAGCATGAAACATAGAACAATGGATCGCAAAAGTGTAAAAATTACACAAAAATGGTCTACAATCATGGTTGGATTGCCACTCAAGGACCACAATCATAAATACAGTGGAACCTCGATTTACCAGACTAATGTCGGGGGTGGGGGGGGCATATGCACCTATATTCTTGTACAAAATTATTGGTTTGTAATTTTTCTCATGGCCGAAAACAACCAGTACAGTATGAAGTTATTTTAATAAATATAAAAAATGTTTTAAGCGGCATGGTGGGGCGACTGGTTATAGCGTCAGCCTTCACAGTTCTGAGGACCCGGGTTCAATCCCCGGTCCCGCCTGTGTGGAGTTTGCATGTTCTCCCCGTGCCTGCGTGGGTTTTCTCCGGGCACTCCGGTTTCCACCCACATCCCAAAAACATGCATTAATTGGAGACTCCAAATTGCCCGTAGGTGTGAATGTGAGTGCGAATGGTTGTTTGTTTGTATGTGCCTGCGATTGGCTGGCAACCAGTTCAGGGTGTACCCTACCTCCTGCCTGATGCCAGCTGGGATAGGGTCCAGCACGCCCGCGACCCTAGTGAGGAGAAGCGGCTCAGAAAATGGATGGATAAAAAATATTTTAAAATGTTTCAATTTTATAGATATTTACCATGCTGGTGTGCTTGTTTGTGGTGACATTGTTGTCGTAGTCGTAGGCGAGTCACTTTCTTGAGCCGCGAGGAATAGTGTGCTTCCTATTTGCAAATCCGTTGTCAGAGACGAACTGTTTGACAAAAATTTTTTTACTATACCAAAAATAGCATGTTCCAGGCTCTGGCGACTTGTGTGTCGTATTCCTCCTAAACACTAAGCCCTAAACGCGCTCTCTGCACAGCGCTCTATATATACAATAGATAGAATTCCTGACATCACGGCCGCCACGTCAATGTAATGTCTGGAAATGTTGCCACTTTCAGCATGGTAGCCCATGTCAATGTGTGAGAGGTTAGGAAAAGAGAACAAAGAAAAGTCGCGGCCCGGGTATAACCTGCCGGCCGTACAAACCTCTACTGCCCGGTTCTTTTATTCTGGTCGAGGCAATACTTCAGTGATTAGGCCGGATGAAAAGTTGAACAATTTATTCAAAAATACAAAGTCAAACAATAAGGTTGGTGAAGGTTCAGCGCTGGTTCGGGATAACACCCATGGAGAAGTCCATCGTCCAAGCTTCGGCCTGCTTCTTTTGTGGCCAAAACTGCTTCCCGTCATGACGTCATGCAGTCTCGGACCAATCCAAGCTTCGCCTCAGTGTATGAGGTCCGTTTGGAAATTCAGTCCGATGCTCCCATTGCGCCCCAAGACCGAGGCACCTAGAGACAGAGTGTGCTCCACTTTCTATACCTTTACTAATGAACGTGTTGGCTATTGCTAGGGATACGTCAGTACAAACGCCATATTGAATGTGTAAGTTTTAAGGCCTCTTTATACTCCCGCGCGCCCGTGGCCGACAACGCCCGCATTGCATCACGTAAAAGACGAATTGGCCCGCGCGGCCCCTTGACGCGCACACAGCAAAAATTGTTGCTGCGCAGTAGAATGCCGCAGGGACCATCTCTCGTCATTGGTCCGTTTTAGTCACATGCTGTGATGACGTACTCAGCGTGCCCCTTGGTTCTACATACCATCTACGCCGCCGCCTTCTCGATCAATTTTGCAGAATAATTGAACATATCATCTGGTCATCTAGGTCCATTTGTTCTCACAGACACTGTTCCACAGTCGCCATTGTAGTTGCTTTGTTCCTTGTTATGGAAAGGAAAGTATAAATGGCTACCGGATATGGCCAAAAATGCAGAGGAAACTCCATCCTGTGGTGTCCTAGCCAATACCAGCTGTAGCGAAACCCCTGACTTGGAGGTGAACTGCAGTACATTTTCAAAACTGCGCACGTGGGTTGCGCTCGAGTATAAAGGCAAACTGCGTGCGGGATAGTGACGTCAGCACGGTCGCCGCCCGCACGAGTATAAAGAAGCCTTTACTTGTATCAAGTGACACACACACTAACCACGCTCTGAGTCACTGAAGGTTCCGGGATGCGGAGAGCGTGCCCGGAGTGAACTTCCCAACACACCCTATGTAGATATGTTCTGCGTTTGTTGTGTCGATGCGACTTAGTTTAATGCAATGACATGTTTACAAGGATATTTGGATGTGTATCTGTCATTGGATGTATCAAACAAAAGTGTATGCAGTGTTGTGTAAGCGTGCAGCCAGTAATTTCTATCAAATGCATTGCCTTTGATGGAACATTGCCACATTCAACATAGTATGCCACGTAGTCACAGGCATTTCTGTTGGCTGAATGACTGCCAGTCGGGGACCTGGCAGTCATAGTAACAGGGGAGGAGGTGGGTCTCACTTTACTTGCATGGCGGTGCTCCTGAGGCTGGGCCCTCCCGGGCTGGATGACTGCTTGGTGTTGGGGCTGACCTCTCATGGGTCAGCCCGCGGCTGCTCCTTGGGTCCCCCCGCCCCCTTATCGTTCCCTTATCGGGTGCCCCTATCCGTCCTCCTTTCCAACAAACAAGGGACATTCTCACACCCTCGGGCTGGGCGGTGACTGGCTGGGGTTGGGGTGGTGGGGCGGGTCTAGTAGGGAGGGTGGCATTGTGTACATGCGGCCCCCACTGGATGGCCAGTTGTCGGGGCGCCTCGGTGGGGCCGGCAGACCGCCTTGAGTCCCTCGGTGTGGTCTCCCGTCCGCCGGGCTGCTCTCGCGTGGACCCCTGGGCCTGATCCCACCCCTCGATTGATCGGGTGGGGTACTCAGCCCCCGCGGTGCGGCCACGGCAATTACAGGACACTTCTTTCAGTCTTTGTGCATGTAAAACGGTGTCAATTCACTTGCATGTATCCGCAGACACAGACACCTGGGGCTCTTTCACTGGGTGTGGGGTCACGCACTTACTGCCACAAATAACTCATGAATATGCAAATCGCTTGTGTATCCCCTCAGTTATACTCTCGTCCTGTAGACTTTTATAATTTACATACTTAATCCCACCACACTTCAGTTATACAGCGGGGTTCACGACCCTTGTCCTGCATGCTTCTTCTCCTGTCCTTGTCCTGTTCTATCTTGTCCTGTCCTTCCCTCATAGGGTGTAGCACTACAGCCCCATGCAACACTCACATTTCATGTTTCATTGTTGTAGATAATGTAATGATTTACTTCTCTCATCCTGTTTACAATTAGTGCTTTGTCTTGTGTCTCTCTCCCTTCTAGAAACTTTGTTCTGTTTGACTGATCGGTGACGGGTCTGCATATCGACAGGAAGTGGAGCGGCTGAAGCTGTGGTGCGGCTGACACAACCTGGAAGTGAACACACTCAAGACTGTATAGACGATTGTGGACTTCAGGAGGCATCCTTCACCACACCTCACTTTGTCCAGCTGCCTTGTGTCAACCATTGAGATCTTAAAGTTCCTGAGAATTACAGTCTCTCAGGACCTGAAGTGGGCCATCAACATCAACTCTGTCCTCAAAAAGGCCCAGCAGAGGATGTACTTCCTGCAGCTTCTGAGAAAGCACGGCCTGCCACAGGAGATCCTGAGGCAGTACTACACAGCGGTCATCGAATCAGTCTTGTGTTCTTCCATCACAGTCTGGTTTGGTGCTGCTACAAAAAAGGACAAACTCGGACTGCAACGGACAATCAAAACTGCTGAAAGGATTGTCGGTACCCCCCTACCCGCCCCTGAGGACTTGCACGCTGCCAGAACTAAGAAAAGAGCGTGCAAAATCCTCCTGGACCCTCCACATCCGGGTCACCGGCCCTTCCAGCTCCTTCTCTCAGGTAGGCGCTACCGATCAATGCAAACTAGAACTAGCAGACATTCCAACAGCTTCTTCCCTCTTGCAATCAACTTCTTAAACAGCTAACCTATAATTTCATTGCAACATGCCAATTTATTTTGTCTTGAGTTTGTTGTCACATTTCTGTCAGGCCAATTATACATTACTTGTGCAGTCACTTTGGTAGTCTCGTCACGCTGCACTATTTGCATATCTATTGTTGACCGATGCTGGCCACTCATGTCAGAGTAGCATCTGTCCCACTTGCACACTGACTGAGGAGAATCTGCAACATTTGCACAATCAACATTGTCCCAGATTATCACACTACTAGTCACTTTAAACTGCATACATTCCTTGAAGTCTCGCCACCCTTTGCACAATGGTCAGTGCACCGGACTATTGCTATATTAGACATTCAAACTGCTCTAAGTACGAGAGGACGCTGCATCATTTTGCACAATTGTTAAAAAAAATAAAAAATAAATACATTTTACCGGCATTACCAGATAACTAGCAACCCTTTATTGCTCAGTGACTGTTTTTCTCAATGTCTTTATGTCTCAAAAGTGTTCTCTTTCAATTGACTGTCTGTTGTCGTACTAGAGCGGCTCCAATTGCCGTAGACAAATTCCTTGTGTGTTTTTGGACATACTTGGCAAATAAAGATGATACTGATTCTGATCAAGTCTGATTCTCAATAAACCTCAATTATAATACTAAGAAACCACAGTGGAAGCTTAAGCTTAAAAAAAATGCCGTAAGGGCAGATCCCAAAAAATAGACTCCAGCTCAGAGGTCCGAACAATTTTAATTAAATGGCAGAGCATGTGATGGCGAGACATACGAAACTAAAGGAACTCACAACCAGAGAGAATCAAAAACAGATAACGCAGGGAGACACGACAAACGGTCCGTGTGGTATAATCGTATTGAGGCTAAATTTGGACAGCGGTCAGAACGGCGGCAAACACGGGGCAAAAACGAGTGACTATTCCGACGCTCACACACTGTCATGGTGCCCCCTAAAAAGGCTGATGATTACAATGCATGACAGGTGCGTCACCGATGTCCACGCCCACCCAGACACTGCAACACAAAGAAAAACAACTTGAAAACACAGGGCCATGACAGACATAGTAAAACTGTTCCAGCATAAATGTTCCAGCATAAATGTTCCATCATAAAAGGGATTGAAGATGGCGCCTACCAGTGTGGTCGCCTCGGTAACGCGCTCTCTAGTATTGTCTTTGTTTTTGTGTTTTTCGTCCGTCTTTGGAGACCTTACACGACTCACGACTACACGACTACACGACTCACTTACACAACGGGAGACCTGCTAACCATCAAGGAGGGTACTCCAGACTTTCTGTCACCAACTTTCGAAAATCCGCTCAGTTTTTTCCCCGAGTTACTCACCGGAGCGGCGTCCGCGGTTTTCGGCGCATGGATGCGGAAGAGGCGCCACAGAGGAAAACGAGCCGGCATTCAGGTGAAACTCCGCAAGAGAGGACACAGATTGGCGTTCCCGTCGATCCACCTCGCGAATGTACGCTCCCTACCCAACAAAATGGACGAGCTTCATCTTCTGTTAAAGACCAGTAAAGACTTCGGACGTTCCGCGGCCATGTGCTTCACGGAGACCTGGCTTTGCGACGCTGTACCCGATGGCGCCGTCATGCTTCCCGGCTTCAACATTCATCGAGCGGACCGCGACATGGAATCATCGGGGAAAACGAAGGGCGGCGGGATATGCCTCCATATCAACGAAAAATGGTGTACGGACGTCACGGTGCTCAGCACACACTGCAGCCCGCATTTGGAGTC
Source organism: Phycodurus eques (assembly GCF_024500275.1). Classification (NCBI taxonomy): domain Eukaryota; kingdom Metazoa; phylum Chordata; class Actinopteri; order Syngnathiformes; family Syngnathidae; genus Phycodurus; species Phycodurus eques. Next base: position 5,773,722 of record NC_084529.1, on the reverse strand, counting down.
GCTGTTTTTGAACTGTAAACCATTCTACTCGCCACATGAGTTTGCATCGTTTATACTGGCTGGAGTCTATATTACACCGCAAGCTAACACGAACGCCGCATTGCTAACGCTCGCCGAACAAGTCAACGAAATTGAAAAAAAACACCCGGACTCACCCCTCATTATTCTCGGGGACTTTAACAAAGCTAAACTCAACCACGAACTCCCTAAATACAAGCAGCACATCGACTGTCCTACCAGGGAAAATAATACTTTAGACCACTGCTACACTACGGTAAAAAACGCATACCGTGCTATACTTCATGCAGCCCTGGGCTCGTCTGATCACTGATTAATTCACTTAATACCGACGTACAAGCAAGAACTTAAATGTGCGAAGCCTACAGTGAAAACAGTCAAAAAGTGGACCAATGAAGCCAAGATGGAACTTCAAAGCTGTTTAGACTGCACAGACTGGAGTGTCTTTGAAAATTCAGCTGGCAGCCTGGATGAATACACGGAGACAGTCACATCCTATATCAGTTTCTGTGAAGAGGTTTGTGTACCAACAAAATCATTTCGGACATTCAACAACAACAAGCCGTGGTTCACTGCTAAACTTAAGCAGCTTCTCCATGCTAAGGAAGATGCATATCAGAGCGGGGACAGGGCCCTGTATAATCGAGCTAGAAACCAGCTGACTAAAGAAATTAACATTGCAAAGAGGATCTATGCCAGCAAAGTTGGAAAAACAGTTTAGCGCGAACTACTCAAAATCAGTCTGGCATGCATTCCAATCGCTGACTAATTACAAGTGACGATCCCCCCAAGCTGAGAACAATAGCACACTAGCCAACGACTTGAATACCTTCTATTGCAGATTTGAAAAGGACAGTTTCACTCCACACACCCACCCGGCCGCACCCGCGACCACAACCACACCTCTGACTTCTGCGTTAACCATTCATGAACAGGATGTGAGACGCATCTTCAAACAACAGAAGATAAACAAAGCGGCAGGACCGGACGATGTGTCCCCATCCTGCCTCAAAGTCTGCGCGGACCAGCTCGCTCCAGTCTTCACTCAGATCTTCAACAGATATTTGGAAATGTGCGAAGTTCCATCCTGTTTCAAACGCTCCACCATCATTCCAGTCCCCAAGAAACCTGCAATCTCTGGTCTGAATGACTACAGGCCTGTCGCTTTGACATCTGATGTCATGAAGTCCTTTGAACGTCTCGTGCTGGACCACCTCAAGAGTGTCACAGGTCCCCTGCTGGTCCCCTGCTGGACCCCCTGCAGTTTTGCCTACCAAGCGAACAGGTCTACCGGAGACAAATTCCTTGTGTGTTTTGGACATACTTGGCAAATAAAGATGATTCTGATTCTGATTCTGATATAGATTTTCCATTCTGCTTGACATAACATCTGAACAGGACAAAAAATAAATAGATAATAATAATAATACACAAGAGAAAATGAGACATTTCGCTTAATAATGAAAGAGGAATTGGTTTCCTCTTTTTGATAATCAACTAGTTTTCTTAAATTCACATTGTGAATGTAGCAGGAAACTGCATTTTCTTGTCTTCAAACATTTCTAGTGAGGCAATTTCAAACAAAAATATAAATAGATTTCAATTTAAACTTGGTATTTCTTATATCAAAAACATAAGGCATTCATTTAAAAAAAGAGAAACAAGTTTGTCATCTTGTTATCAAGGCACAATTTTATCCAACTGTAGTATCACAGTCGGAACACTAGGGGCGCACTATGTAAGAATACTACATGAAAAATAGGCCAATGAAAGGACACGAAGAAGAATGTAGTTTCATGTCAAATAGATGCTAGCTGTGTGCTGATTGATGAGTAAATAAAGTGAATTAAAAAATAAATAAATAAAAAGTTTGATTCTTGAGAACACTAAACTGACTAAACCAGACTGTAATGAACAGGAAGCCCAGACAGCGCACGGCCGGCCCGCCGTGTAACTATTTGTGTGGTCGCTCACAAAGCTAGCTCTAAATCAAGCCCACAATTCAATGTGGATTTTTGTTGTTGTTCCAATAATGAACATCCTTATTGTTACGTTAATTGTCGTTTCTGTGTATGGTGACAGTGATTCTTGGAAGGTATACCTTATTTAACTGTTAAATTTACTGCTGATTGATGTTGTACTGCGACCCGGTACAGAAAATGGATGGAAGAATGTGTTTTTTTCATTTTTTTAATGAAACCATTACTTTAGGTAGTGTGTGAAAGAATGACCCCTTGGTCAAGTCGTATACCTGAGCGTGCTCTACAGTGTGTGAATGGTCAAAAGATAAGAAATAATTACTAATTAGTAGTGATGGTGCGATGAAGCTTCATGAAGCATTGTGACACTTCAGCTATTGGTTCATTTCTTGATGCTTTATTCCACACGAAACCACCTGCTGGCCATGTGAAAAATCACAGGCAGCTGTATCTTTACCACATACAGTATGTGCTGTACGCATGTTGCATTTTTACATCTTTTTGGTTCTTGTGACCAAGATTTCGTCTGACCAAGTAATTTCCCAACATAAAGTGTAAAATATATTATTTTTGAACGTATTCTGTGTACTTAAAATGTTCCTCATGACTGGTATGGCAGGTTGTATCATGTTTTTCTGTCACTTTGGGAAAATGGCATGGGCTTAAGGGGGCAGAGGATTTTGAAAGTGCTTATTTAGAAATAACACTTTATCATCATTTTTGTTAAAAGTGATTCATTCAGGCGACACGGTGGCCGACTGGTTAGACCGTCAGCCTCACAGTTCTGAGGACCCGATTCAATCCCCGGCCCCGACTGTGTGGAGTTTGCATGTTCTCCCCGTGCCTGCGTGGGTTTTCTCCGGGCACTCCGGTTTCCTCCCACATCCCAAAAACATGCATAAATTGGAGACTCTAAATTGCCGTAGGTGTGACTGTGACTGCGAATGGTTGTCTGTTTGTATGTGCCCTGCGATTGGCTGGCAACCAGTTCAGGGTGTACCCCGCCTCCTGCCCGATGACAGCTGGGATAGATCTCCAGCACGCCTGCGACCTGAGTGAGGATAAGCGGCTCAGAAAATGGATGAATGGATGGATGGTGATTCATTCAGGAGGAAAATTATAGAAACTGGGTTATAGGAATTTTTCCTCTCTCAGTGAGGGTTTATTGTGCCTTACTTTCTTGGAAGACAAAAAAATACCCTCCCTTTGAATAGAAGAAGAAATGGTGGAAAATGCAGTTTTTAAGAAACAAATGTAATTGATAAGCCTCAACAACAGTTGTTTATACGGCATGGTGCTGCTTGTGGTCTGAACTCAGGCCACCACAATACCCCAGGTTGAGAGTCGACTGCACCAACGGCTGAGCTGTTAGATCAGGGTGTCAGGTTATCGGGCAGCAGCCCGTTTCCAAGGAGTTCGGGGAGTGACATTGCTATACTGTCCAAGCTATGTCCAAACTGCTGTCAACACTCCAAACTCTATTAACCTATACAAACAACACAATCTTTATCCAAACTCTGAGCTGCCCGCAACTCTCTAAAAAAACATACATTTAGAATGGAGCCTGCAATTAGTGACACATTTATCAATAGAAAGAGAAAGCTACAAAGCGTTGTTGCTCAGTGCTTTAGTCAAAGTAACAAGTCTTTCCAAGTCAGTGAGTCCAAGTGAAGTCATTCCTGTTCAAGTCCAAGTCAGAGTTGCAACCCTTGTAACATATTTTCAAGTTGAGACTAAAGTCATCAAATTCATCACTCAAGTCTGACTGGAATCCAAGTCATGTGACTCGAATCCGCATCTCTGGTAACTAGAGCCCTAACTTCAGGTGAGAGATGGGGTACACCTGATATTGGTGGCCAGTCAATCACGGGCCACACATACACAAGCAACCATTCTATGGTCAAGTTAGAGTGCATGCTTCTTCTCCTGTCCTTGTCCTGTTCTATCTTGTCCTGTCCTTCCAACACTCATATTTCATGTTTCATTGTTGTAGATAATGTAATGATTTACTTCTCTCATCCTGTTTACAATTAGTGCTTTGGTCTTTTGTCTTTGTTTCTTTCTCACTTCGAGAAACTTTGTTCTGTTCGACTGATCAAGTCTGATACTCAATAAACCTCAATTATAATACTAAAAAACCACAGCGGAAGCTTAAAAACTCCACTGTGACAGTAAGACTGTTTCGGCATAAAAAGGATACAGATTTTCCATTCTGCTTGACCTAACAGCCGAACAGGACAAAACAAATGATTAAAAAAAAGTTAGAGTCGAGAGGAGGACAAGTCGCTAGGCACTTGCAGCGCACATATACGACGCAGAGACAAACAACCATTCACACCTATTGACATTTCAGTGTCTTCAGTTAACTCGAAGAAGCATTTTTTGGGAGATGTGGGAGGAAACCAGTGTACCCGAATAAAACCCACGCAAGCATTGAGAGAACATGTAACTTTCACAACAAAGGCTGTAGCCAAGATTCAAACCCTGAAAACTAGAAATGAGTGGCAGACATGCTAACAATTATACAATTGTGATGATAGCAAAGCTAAGTAAACTCAAATTAAATAAGTTTATTTAGACTTTTTGGTGACGAGCGACAAAGGTGTGGTGAGTACAGAAGTGATAAGGGAAGCTTGCTGAAGTTCAGCCGGCTACGTGCATTGCTCTTTTTAACATTCTAAACTATATTTGTGACAAAAATTATGTCAACCGTGCAATCGACAAATGATGTAGTCAGCAGTAACTCTGATAACAGATTCCGACAGCATACGTAAACTGGAGAGAGGGAGGATCCATGCATATGCTGAAGTCTTCACATTAGTTTACCTTTGCAATGCACATTCCGTTTTTCTTTTGTCAGAATGAATTCTCATTGTTCAGATTGGTTTGCCTTATACAATGTATGGAAAGATCAGCTTTATAGACGAGAACGCAGCAATGATGACGTGAAATTAAGTAATGTCTATCAAATGTGGAAAAATCAAAACACACTTGTGGAATAAATCATTGAGATGCTCGCTAAAATGAATGTGCGTGTGTGTTTTTGTGAGTCCAGAATATTCTGGTTTAACTCTATATTTTTATAATCATTTAGCTTTCAAGATTGTACTGCACTTGCCAATATTATTATTGTACAACCATTGCTTTTTACCATTGCAAGGCTACGGTGCCAGGGTCAGTGCACCAAATTCTTGAAACTGCCGTGTAAACCTCCCACTGCTTTTGTATTTCCTTACTTTGCTGGATTGAAAGCAGAGGAAATCTTTGATAAATATGTATGTCAAATATAAATGTGGGACAAAGAGCTTGTTTTGTAATATTACAAGTGAATCACAGGATACTAATTTGAAGAAAAACAAGCTTTATTATTGTGTTAAATGGCTTGCATGCCTCAGACTCATCAGTAGTCACTCATATTAGTTGGCTTTTTCAAGAAAGAAAACAAACAAACAATGAGACTTTTGACTGCCTAACAGAGTGATAACCAAATGGCCAATGCATCCAAGTTTTGATGTTGAGCAGAGAATTGTAAAGGTCCACGCCCTCAGCCTTAGAGGCTTTTCCACAAACAATAGCTGCCCGGCACCTCAAATGCAGAGGTCAGACTGGTCCACGTATCAAACACAGAAGCGGGATCAGGCCATACATCGCATAAGAAGGTTCGCTGGGCCACACACTCGACAAATTCAATTTGAGACTCGCACTCCTATTGCTGCTGAGACAAACAACACACAGCCAGGCAGACTTACATCACCTCTGGGAGCTCAAGTGCTCCTTCTCTTCGTGGCTTTTCTCCTTTTCTTACTTTCTACTGTGGCCAATCTTCTTACACCACAAAAGAATGGAGGATCCCTTTTGGCCACAATGCTGCGCTGCAACAGCACGGACAATCCTGTCCGGCTACAAAGCACGACATTCTCTGCTGCTCAGCTTCAATTAGCTGTGCTCTGATACATCTCAATGCAGCTTCGCCACAATTTAAATATGACTAAAAACATCTCAATTCAACCTCAGTGATCTTCAATGCAGCTTCAATACTCAGTCCCTACATTTTAATACGGCTCAGTTCATCTCAATGCAGCTTGAGTAGATCTAAATACTGCCTCAGAGCGGGCTTCAAGGGCATTCAGCACATCAGATTCACTACCTGTAGCCCACAGTGTGATAATTGTTTGTTACCGCTGTGAATCGGTGACAGACAGAATGGAAAAAAATTCCAATAGGTATGCCCAGTCAAGAGTTCAGCTTGACTCATAACGACGTGGGTTAATGCTGACTTAACAAACTGAAAGGCTGTCAGCGCACGATAACTGAATGATATTGGCTGGATCTTGAATTATTTATCTTGCACCATTTATGCAAGTGTTTACGAGCATTGAATAGAAGAAGGAAAAACACTTAGGGATGAGCTTTAAACCACAGGGTTATTTCCAAATTTTGATAAGGGTTTTGCATGATGTGACTTCCCACAACTGTGTATTCATGCAAAAAAATGTCTATGACTCAAAATTAATCACAACCGAAAATATTTGTTTAGCAAGACCAAGTGGGGCAGCTTTCTCAGACTATACACTCCAAAAAACACTAAATCTTACCTAGTGAATTGATCTTATTTCTAGTTAAAACATCTTACCGAAGACAGTTTTGACTTTTTCCTGCTATATTTTCAGCAAAACAGCTGTTTTAAGATACAATAGCGTATTTTAAGAATCTTATCGAGTCAATTCATGCTAGTTCTATTGGCAGAGTTTTCCCACTTATTTTAGAGTCAAAAGGTATTGGTTTTAATAGTTTTTTTTAACTTGTTTTGAGACAGTATTTTTTTCCCCTCGTGCAAAGTGGCCTTCTTTTAACCTGAACTGAAATGATTGAATTAGGGTTGTAATAACACTGAAATGCTTAGCCTTTTTGGTTGCATCCAATAAGTCAGACTTTGTGTGATAATAGCACATATTCCACACGAAACTATCGAATTGTGAGGGGGGCTCTGCCTGAAACGTACTAAAACTAATGTTCCTCTGGATTTCTTTTTTTAATTTGGGAGTACTACATACATGTATGTTTTTCACATGCTTCCCCGAGCTTTCTCATGCAGCTTAAAAGTGTGACCAACATATATGTAAAAAAATAAAACTAAAACAAAATCTCAGTAGATCAGTTCCATACAACTGCAAAATAATAATAATAAATGACACCTTCCTGACAGGCAGCATTTTTATAAAGTTCCTGTATTGTATCACATTCGATTGTCCAAGTTCATGTTGTGGTCAATTTGTGCATGTATAAAACTTCCAAACAAAACTTGTTTTTCATGTTTTTATTCCATTATATTGAAGGCAAGCAAGAAGCCCCCTGCACATTTAAAATCATCACGAAATCAACATTTCTCTATGGAATGAAGGATGTTTATTCTTTTTTCTTCATCTCCTTAAATGATTTGCATAAATGAACTCATTCGCACTAATCAAGGTCTAAAATAAAGAAATCCCGGGCTAAATAAAATATCAAAACAGCAGAGATTGATCGACTCCAACCTGTACAGTTTAAACACATGCAAACCCCTCCTTCCACACACGCACCCAGTCTGTTAATCTGCCACAATTACACTAAAGGCCTCATACAGTGATTGAAGGCTATTAACTAAATGGAGAGGAATTTACTTAAATAGTAAGTAATAGTAACAGCAGTAAAGCGCATGTGCCATAAAAGATTACAACCCCCAATCCCACCCACCATCCCCCACGCCCCAAAACGAGAATAAACAGAAAAGTATTAACTTTTAACTTAGAACTACAAGCCCATTGTTGCTTATTGCAATGTAAAAACAAAACAAACAAACAAAAAACGTAAAAGTACATTCACAAAAAATGTTATACACCATGCCAGGGGTCGGTGTGTGTGTTGCATTTATGAACTCAATTAACTGCTACAGAGAACACGTTTTATTTCTGCATGGAAATAAAAAAAAATAAAAAAAGAACTCTTAAAAAAGACAGTTGAAGCTTACTGTCAAAGAGTTGTCTATCTTGAGTTCTCCTCAAATTTATGAAATGAAAGCCAAATTTAAATAATCCACCTGCAACGAAACAAAAATGTAGCCTGTTTTTGTGTTCAGTCATCGTTTTATTGCTGGGGTTAATATTATTATTACTATTATAGGGTTAAGATAATAATCATGATTACAATTTGGATCCTCTCTTGATCATAAGTAAACCATTATCATACAAGCAAACCGTTATTTCCAACAATGCTATTGCTGCTCATGTTAAAGTTTACTTCTTTATTACAATTATAGTTATCTTTGATAGCTCCAAAGGGCATTAAGAAGAGTTCTAGCGGCTGTGAGACGCATTTGGGGCTCATTCTCTCAAAAAGTTATTTGTCCTCACAGGCTCTCATGACATCACAACAAGTTTGGTCTTTTCTCTGGATGCATGGAAGAGTACAACAAACAACTGTATGAAGAGTATGGTGTGGCCAGATAGAACTGTTTTAGTGACTGAGGTTAATCTTAACTGGCTTTAGTGTTGAGGGATGTCCAGAAAGAGGCTTTCACTCTATTGAACTCAGTTCAAAAGACCGCTAGACACAGACAGGTGATGAAGACGTCCAGCCCACCCCGATACTTAAAGGACTGCCCTCTTAGAAAAGGCTGTCAGTGGGTCCCAGACCCAGTACGATTAATCATAATAACAGAGAACATCTTTTGTCTTATTGCCCTCCTATGTAAGAACCAAAGGGAATTATAGACATCACTTAAAAGTTAAGAGTGTAGCGTATTCACCCATTTTAACAGTATTTAGTTATTTAAAAAAATAGAATACAAATTTAAAAAACAGTGTCATATCTTAATCTGAATAACATACCATATCTCTCTTGTGGAAGTGGAACATATAGACAATTCACACAATGAAAAATAATAGTAAACAAATATCATCAGTAAGACTATACGACTATGTCACTGGGGTAAAATAATTGATTCGGAGACTGTGGAAAATGCACTGTAAATGTGCTTTGTCTGTACAGTATGTCATCCACGTATGAATCTTGACAATGACTTTTATTTACATCGTCACAATTGATCATCCAAGAATTTTATATCTAAAAAACAAAACAAAAAAACATTTAATCAGCGACCCGTGTGAGGATAAGTGGTTCAGAAAATGATGGCTGGATGGATGGATAGTTCCAAAATATTTTTGTAAAAAGTGTACGTATATATATATTTATTTTAAATTTAGGTTACATGGAATGATCATTAATAATTACCACAAGATCAAATGACATCAATGTTGCTCAATACTTGCATAAACTTCAGCCCAGACATAGGACATAAGAATCATAGTTCACACAGAATGAATGATTCTGTGAAGTATTTTCAATGTTAAGCTTGGGCATCAAATTTACATCCTGTTCAAGATTAAGGTTATCAGTTTAAGTCAAACGAGTTTCACAGTTCAAAACAGAATATTTCAAGATGTGATTCTAAAACTCACGACTGCTTACACTGATTTTACACAGATTTTCGACCTATGCGGAAGTGTTGCTCACTACCACTGGCACATCACTGGCAATTTTATTGTCCTGTATTTAACTGTCGGTCTTGGCAGTCTGAAAACCGAATTGCCCTTCGATGATAAAGTTGTTTGAATCTTGACATGCTGCTTATTGCAAATCCTCAAATATATTTACCAATAATGACTATTCTAAAAATGCATTGGTAGTATGTTACTTTTCACCTTTTTTATTTGCTTACAACTGAGATTCTGAAAATCAAATAATATATGAGGTACAAGGGCGGCATAGTGACCGACCGGTTGGCACATCTGCCTCACAGTTCTGAGGACCCGGGCACCACACCTCTCGCCCGGAGTAAACTGGGATAAGCTTCGGCATGCCCGTGACCCTGGTGGGGATAAGCTGTATGAAAAATGGATGGATGGACATAAGGTACATTGAACTTATATCCATTCTGTCTTTCATTCATTCAGAAAACCATCGCTAACAACATGACATTTGCAGCTACAACCTGTAGTCCTGTAGTTATTTTCTCTCTCTGCTCTTGGTTCCTCACCTTTCGACAGCGGTCTCCTTGGTAGAGGGTGATGGCCGCCCCAAACTGAGTCTCAGTTTTGTCCAAGGTTTCTTTCTGAGAGGGACTTTTTCCCTTGCCTCCGTCGCCATCGTGCTTGCTTACGCGGGCTTCAGTTGGTTTTCTTGACTGTGTGAGGAGCGTGGGTCACTGGCTCTACATCTGCCCTTTATGTAAAATGCCTTTTGACCACATCTGTAGACTGGCGTTATGTGAATAAAATTTACTTGGCTACATATCAAACTCCTTAAATGGTCAACAGCTGGGTAGTGACTAGTTAACCAAATTTGAAACACAGAATTGAAAACCAAACCATGACGATATATGACAAAAATGATGTCACTCTTAAGACAGACAAATGTCTCATGCATGTCCTGGGTCGAGCTTGGCCTTTCGGCTCAGCTCCCTCTTCAACGTGAGAGACCAATACAGAGTCCGCATCACTGCAGACACTGCGCTGATCCGCCTGTCGATCTCAAGCTCCATTCTTCCCTCACTCGTGAACAAGACCCGGAGATACTTGAACTTGGAGGAAGGAACGTGGATGGATGTTTTGTTTGAAGTGGCAGTAAAAATCTGGCAATGGAACTAGTATGAATTGACTTCATAAGACTCTTAAGATATTGTGTCTTAAAACAAAGACTGCTTTTGTCTGGCTGAAAATGTATATATAAAATATGCATATATCATTGTGTGTATGTATAAGTATATATATATATATATATAGAGTAAATAAGTAACGTAAGATGTTTTCATCAGGAATATGATGCACCCAGTAGGTACAATTTTCATTTTTGCAATGCACAAAATAAAAATACATTGAATATTTACAATTTGTTTCATTTGGGTATCAAATGTCAAACACGACAGATCAAGACAGACCCACCAAATCCTGAAAATAATATTGTGAAAGTGTTTTTGTAGACCTGAAATCTGAACCTTTATGTTCCCATAAAAAAATATATTTTTTTATTAACTGAAAATCAGTGTTGGTAGTTCTAAAGACTAATTGAATTTATAATTTGACAATATGTCCTTCTTGAAATCCCTTGACCCTAATCCCAGCAAAAAAACGTTTGCAGTAGCTCTTGGCATTGTTGCTACATGCATACTCATACAGAGACAGTGAACAACTGATGAAAAAAATATAGTGCCTTTTCTTTTTTTTTTTTTATAGGATATTCTATGACTAAATCCATGTATTGAGCATCTCCTTGCCAGCTGAGTACATGAAGCTGGATAATAAACCTGCTTGCTGGTCTTCTCTGGGATGCGGTGTGGATTTGATCAATAAAAAAAAGAGACCATAATGTGATGGCCTTCCATGCAAATAGATGAACAGGACAGGGGACAGGTAGTGAGGGACGCATTACACAGATGGAACAGGGCAGGGAGTTGGTGTCCCCCCCAGACGATTGGCGACCTAAAGTATAAACCAACACACATTACTTACGTTTAACCCGCCGGACTGCTGGAGTTTAGCACCAGGGAAGTTACTTTTCATTACTTTTTGTTCTGTTTAGTGCACGGCACTCTTTCTGTGGGTACGCCAACCATCCATCCATCATCTGTACGGCTTAGGGTTGCGGGCATGCTGGAGCCTATCCTAGCTGTCTTCGGGCGAGAGGCACCCAGAACTAGTCGCCATACAATCGCAGGGCACGTAGAAACAAACAACCATTCGCACTCACTTTGACACCTACGGACAATTTAGATTCTTCAATTAACCTACCGTGCAATGTTTTTGGGATGTGGGAGTACCCGGAGAAAAACCCACGGGGGCACGGGGAGAACATGCAAACTCCACACAAGGCGAGGCCGGGTCCTCAGAATCTCTGAGGCAGATGTGCTAACCAGTCGTCCACCGTGCCGCCATCTTCAGGATATACTATATATACACCCTGAACTGGTCGCCATCCAATCGCTGGGCACATAGAAACAAACAACCATTTGCACTCACATTCACACCTCTTTTTATAACAGTAAAGACATAAACAGCTTCAAAAATATTGTTTGAGTTGCCCAATTTACATGTGTTACCCTTTAAATTCTGCGGATACAAGTGCATAAATAATCCGGACTACTCATTAAACACATTACACGCTTGTCTTTTTAAAATCACAATAACGATAGACATACAATACTTCTAACACTTTCACAAATTCACACATATTCATTCATATCTCAGAAATAACCACTTATTTTGATGTCTGCTATTGTGTGAATGCAAAATGGCCGCCTCATCTTGGCACTTCAGCTCACCGATCCCTCGTGTATTGCAACAAGATAATGAGGCTCTCTCCAGTGGCATTCATGGTAAAGACATCTTGAGTGACCAAGAAGGATTGTTTGTAAAATAACCCCCCCCCCCCCAAAAAAAAGGAGCTCTCAAGACACTAAGATGCATTTGTGTCCGTTTTCATGGAAAGGCATATGAAGCAATATGAAGAAAATCCCATACATCCCAAAATGCAATTAGCATCTTCAGAAAACATGTTGCAAATCATAAACCTTCATTTCGAATACTTAAGGGGAATGAAATGTTGGCAATAAAAGTTGGAAAAATATTTTTTTTCCTCAGAAACAATTTTGACCTTTTAATGAATCGCAATGGCCAATCATACAAATACTCTTATGAGTAAAATTAATTCCGAAATTCTGTGGGCCATGTCTTTACTGTTACTCAAAATCAAAATGATCAAAATTATAAGATGACACATAGAATCACACATAAACATCAAAAGACGCCCAAAGCAGGCATAGTATCCTTTTTAGAGAAGGGAACGAGCAGGTTCGATAAATGGTGTTGGGGGATGTTGAAAAGTGATCTAAAGCATGCTAATTCTAATTGCAGGTGGTGTGTGAGTGAAAGTGATTTTGTTTCTTTGCCCATCTCTGTGAGTCTCTGTGTCTGTCACATCAATATTCTACCAAACCCCTCATTTAAACATCAGCTGTCAAGTCCCCCACCCTCACTTTGGATAATCTCCAATACTACTGACCACTTTTGCTGATTGTGATGAAGAGAGAGAGAAAAAAAATAATAATTAGTGCAGGATTCAAAAAAATCGTTTCCACTCCTCCTTGTGTCGAACTTTTCACTTTCTTGGGCATCCCTCTTGCAGCTCTGCGAGGAGAGTGGCATAGCCACATGGATTAAAGGGGATAAACGATGAGAGATGATCAGCATTCAGAGTCTCTGTCAGCTGTGACCTTTGCAGGTTGAGTGACCAGAGAGAGAAGAGTCATTACCAGTCTTTATCCCTTTGTGTGTCTGTCGCAGTCCTGCTGAGAGGAGAATAGCTCTGTCATTTAGGGCACCACTTCGCAATTTGGGGTTTGGCACCCCTGTGGGGTCACAATATACTGCCATTTTGCCGGGTCACAGAATGCATTTGTACTGCAGAGTTGTATTTTTTATTACTTTATACTTTCTGTGAATAATAAGGACTGTAGATACCATATAAATTAGAAACTGATTGTATATTTATTTGATTATTTGTTTTACGATGCCAGAATAGAATTTTTATTGGCTTCCTTTGTCTCTATAAGACACAAAGAAGCCATTTTTCTTGTCTTGATTTGGTGTTCTATTCCAACTCCTGTAACACAAAAAGATGATTTGATGGTATGTTTATACAGCATACACAATGGTAAAGGTGTTCACACGCCAATTTGTTGAAATACATGGAAAAATTTTCTACAATTATACAATCTAAATCTGCTACTTGACGTACTGTGGATATAAGGAGTCTACACATGCCTGTTTGAATGCCAGATATTTGTGATGACAAAAAAAAAAAAAAGCCAGATATAATTACTAAACTTTTTGCCATTAATGTGATAAGCAAAAATTAAATCTCATGAGCAGAGGCGAAAATAAACAGCTGAGATGTGGTTGCACAGGTATGGACACCCTCATAACTGGGGATGTTGCTGGGTTCAGAATTAATCACATTCAAACTCATGTTAAATGAGTCGGTACACACCTGCTGCCTTTTAAGTAACACTGATTAACCACAAATAAAGTTCAGCTCTTTCCTTTCCTTTTCCTGACCTCTGCTTTTTAGCAGAGGCCTAAAGGTTTTGCGTGAATACAATTTGAAACTGTTCCCAATTTTCACCACTTCGAGGAAGGCCCCAGTACCATAACAGCTGAAGAAAAACAGCCCCAGAGCATGTTGCGGCCACCCACCACCATGCTTGTCTTCAGGTCAGGTCACATCCCAAATACTAGCAAAAGTTGGTTTGACAAAATACTGGACCTTTAATGAGCAGTAGTGTGTTTGCCCCAAACATACCTTTTAGACTCATGGCCAAAAGGTTGAGCCTAGGTTTCATCGGACCATAACAAAATGTCCCAAACAAGTGAGAAATGTTACGGTCTGATGAAACCAAGGCAGAAGATGAACCTTCAGACTTCACCGAGGAAGCAAAGAAAAAATAAAAATCATGAAAGCTACGAGAACATCTGGAATTTGTTTTGGGGTTCATCAGAGGCACTTTAAATAGTGGTAGGTGTGTGCTGCCTCCCATTTAACATGAGTTTGAATGTGATTGGTTAATTCTGAATACAGCCACATCCCCAGTTATGAGGGTCTGCACACTTTTGCAAATACATTATCACTGTTTTCCTTATTTTTACTTTCCCTCTCAAAAAGGAATGTGTTTCTTTTTAGTTGTACAGGTTATGTCATATAAATGGTGGCAAAATATTTTAAATTTATCTTTATCTATTTTTTTAACATCACAAAATTCTGGCATTTGTGCAGGTTTTAGACTTTTTATTACCTATGAGGCTCATTGTACGTTAGAAGAATGTCACATCACACCACCCAAAAAATGAAATGTCTTAAATATACACACAGAAATAAAAATAAGTATTTAACACGTCACCATTTTTCTCACTAAATATACTTCAAAAGGTGCTATTCGCATGAAAATGTCAGCAGATGTTGGGAACAATCCAAGTAATCCATACATACAAAGAAAGTAGAACAAATAAGATCAAAAATTAAGTTCTGTGTAAAAATGTGAAATGACACAGGGAAAATGTATTGAACACAAGAAGAAAGGGAGGTGCAAAAAGGCATAGAAAGCCAAGACAACACCTAAAATCTTTCAACAATCAAACAGCAATCCAGCTCCTTGTCAGTGCAAATTAATATCAGCTGGTTCAGTCCTAATTGATGGCCTTCAAAAAGGTCTCATTGACAAGGTGTGAGTCAAGACACATCTCAAAAGAGCTGTCTCAAGACCATCGCAAACTAATTATGGCAAAACAACAATGGCATTGGTTACAGGGGCATATCTAAGCTTCGAAACATTCCAATAAGCACGGTTGGGGCCATAATACGTAAGTGGAAAGTCAACCATACCACCATACATTTGCGTCGATTAGGTGCTCCTCGCAATATTTCAGACAGAGGAGTGCAAAGAATAATAATAATAAGAAAAAGAGCTGTACAAGAGCCAAGGACCACCCGTGGAGAGCTTAAAAAAGACCTGGAATTTGCAGGTACTGTTGTCACAAGAGTCACTGATGGTATAGTGGTGCATTCGCCTGACTTCGGTGCAGGCAGCATGGGTTCAGTTCCCACTCAGTGACGGTGTGAATGTGAGTGTGAATGGTCATTTTGTTGGGTAGGGAGCGTACATTCGCGAGGTGGATCGACGGGAACGCCAATCTGTGTCCTCCCTTGCGGAGTTTCACCTGAATGCCGGCCCGTTTCCCTCTGTGGCGCCGCTTCCGTCTCCATGCGCCGAAAACCGCGGACGCCGCTCCGGTGAGTAACTCGGGGAAAAAACTGAGCGGATTTGCAAAAGTTGGTGACAGAAAGTCCGGAGTCGACTCCTTGATGGTTAGCAGGTCTCCCCTTGTGTAAGTGAGTTGTGTAAGGTCTCCAAAGACCGACGAAAAACACAAAAACAAAACAATACTAGAGAGCGCGTTACCGAGGCGACCACACTGGTAGGCGCCATATCGGGAGTTTAAGTGACAACTGGCAACTATATTTAGACACATGTACTGTCCAGATGGTCCGTTACTCCCAATATCTGTTAAATTGGGGTCCGTTAAAAGTCGAGGTTCCACTGTACAAACAACGTTTTTTGTACAGCGTGCATTTTGAACGTCTGACAGACCACTCACTAACTTGTCTAGTCTCGTCTCATCAACAAATCCTGGCACACGTCTCGTCATGATTTAGTGTCAGAATCTTGTTTGGCTCATCACTGTCACGCTGTTGTCATGGAGAAAAAAAAAGGGCGTCAACGAAATCATCACATCATCGTTATCGTTGACGAAAACAACACTGGTTCAAGAGCAGGAGGAAAGTCTAGATTTCTACACTACCGGAGACAAATTCCTTGTGTGTTTTTTGGACATAGTTGGCAAATAAAGATGATTCTGATTTTTCATTCTTTTGAAGCCTCATTTTATTTGCTTGGCGATTTTTTTAATCATTTAAATTTGGTAGGGTTCTTAACTACACTTCTTTGTTGTGTGTCAAATTTAGAAGACATTTTCACTTTACAGGAACTTTGAATGTCTAAACAGAAAGGGGTGAAAAAAATCCACTCTTGTCAGAGCCCTGCTCTCACAGAAGGAAAATTGATGTATTGTCTTTGTCATTGACATTGAGAATTTAACGTCTTGTTATTCAATGACAGTTTGACATAAACACTGAGAGAGCAAGTATCACAGCATACAACCACATGTTGGCTCTCATTTGTTTTCTCTTCAACATCACTCTCTTGCCTCCATTTCATCTCCTCTTCTGTCAAGTTGAATTGTCCACCACAGCGGCAGCAGTATGTATACACACACTCATCTGAAAAGTACAGAATATTCATAAAACTATTATACAGTAAAAGAAAATAAATATGCAATAGCTGAATAACATTGAAGTAAGTTTGCAATGTGAATTCAGAGGGTCCCACACTTAAGCAGAGCTAGTATTTTCAGTTGTGGTCAGATGTTTGAGGGTTTCTGCAGGATTCATAGAATTAAATTAAATTTAATTTCCGTTCTGTTCCAGGGTTATGCCGAGGCGTTCCCAGGTCAGCCGGGAGCCATAGTCTCTCCAGCATTTCCTGGGTCGGCCTCAAGGCCTCCTACGGGTGGGACGTGCCCGGAACACCCCAAAGTGGAGGAGTTCAGGGGGCATCCTAATCAGTTAGCCGAGCCACCTCATCTGGCTCCTCTCAATGTGGAGGAGCAGTGACTCAACTCTGAGCCCCTCCCGGATGACCAAGCTTCTCACCCTATCTCTTAGGGAGAGCCCGGACACCCTACGAAGGATACTAATTTTGCCCGCTTGTTTCCGCATCTTGTTCTTTCAGTCATGACCCAAAGAGTTTGTGACCATATGTGAGGGTAGACACGTAGATCGACTGGTAAATCGAGAGCTTTGTCTTCTGGCTCAGTTCCTTCTTTACCACAACACACCAAAACAGAGATCACTGCAGACATTGCATCGATCCACCAGTCCATCTCACGTTCCATTCTTCCTGAGACTTGAACTCCTCCACTCGGAGTGGGATTTCTTCCCTGACCCAGAGGGCACTCCACCCTTTTCCCACCGAGGACTATGGCCTCATATTTGGAGGTGCTGATTTTCATCCGAAACACTTCACACTACGAACCGCTCCAATGAGAGTTGAAGATTACAGCTTGATGACGTCAACAGAACCACATCATCTGCAACAAGCAGAGATGCAATGCTGAGGTTACCAAACTGGACCCCTCAAAGCCTCGGCTCCGCCTAGAAATTCTGTCCATAAAGGTTAAGAACAGAAATGGTGACAAAGGGCAGCCTTGGCAGACTCGAAACCTCACTGGAAACAAATCCGTCTTATTGCCGGCAATCCAGAACAAACTCTGACACCAGTCATACGGGGACCGAACAGCCCTTATTAAGGGGTCAGGTATCCCACACTCCCAGCGTGCCATCCACAGGACCTCCCGGGGAAACGGTTTAGCACCTTTTCTGAGCCCACAAAACACATGGAGACTGGTTGGGAAAACTCCCACGCACCCTCAAGCTGGTCCACTGTTCCAGGGCCAGGATGAAAACCACACTGCTCCTCCTGAATCTGAGATTTAACTTCCTTTTTTTTTTTTTTTTTGTCCTGTTCGGCTGTTAGGTCAAGGAGAATGGAGGATCTGTATCCCTTTTATGCTGGAACAGTTTTACTGTGTCACAGTGGAGTTTTTAAGCTGCCACTGTGGTTTCTTAGTATTACAATTGATATTTATTGAGAATCAGAGTCGATCAGTTGAACAAAGTTTCTCGAGGGGAGTGAGAAACGAAGACAAAAGACAAAGCACTAATTGTAAACAAGATGAGAAAAGTAAATCATTACATATCTATAAGAATTAAACATTAGCTATGAGTGTTGTATGGGGCAGTAGTGCTACACCCTGTGAGGGACGGACAGGACAAGGACAGGAGAAGAAGGATGCAGAACAAGGGTCGTGATCCCGGCTGTACAACTGAAGTGTGGTGGGAGTGACTATGTAAATTATAAAAGTCTATAGGACGAGACTGCGAGTGAGGGGATACCCAAGCAATTCGCATATTCATGAGTTATTTCTCGCAATAAATGAGTGGCCCCACACCCAGCGAAAAAGTCCCAGGGGTGTGTGCCTGACACCGTTTCGCATGCACAATGACCGACAGAAGTGTCCTGTAATTGCTGTGCCTGCACCGCGGTGGCTGAGGACCCCACCCAATCAATCAAGAGGAGGGATCTGGCACTGGAGTCCACCCGAGAGCCAGCTCCGCGGACGGGACACGTCCCACACTGAGGGACCCAGGACGGTCTGCCGGCCCCACCGAGGCGCCCTAACAACCGGCCACCCAGAGGAGGCGGCAGGGATCCAATGCCACCCGCTCAGCCAACCCCCACTCCCCTACGTGTCGCGCCACAACCCCCCCTTCACCTCCAGGAGAGCAAGACGTCCCCCTCCCCCCCAACCTGCAGGGCCCACGATGCAGCCAGTCCCCGTCCACCCTGAGGACGAGACTGTGTCCCTTGTTTGTTAGAAAGGAGGGCGGACAGGGGCGCCCGACAAGTGAACGATAAGGGGGAGAATCCTGGGAGCAGCCGCGGGGCATGAGAGGGGAGACCCAATACCAAGCAGTCATCCAGCCCAGGTGGCCCGGCCTCAGGAGCAGGTTAAGAACAGAAATGGTGACAAAGGGCAGCCCTTATTAAGAGGTGCGGTACCCCATACTCTGAAGTTCACGCAATGTTGTAGAGGCGTGTCAACCAGGACAGCCCCACAACAGTTGGATCTCATCCACCCCCAGGGCATTGCCACCGAGAAGCTTTTTAATCACCTTCTTGATCTCAACCCTAGAAATAAGATATATTGTTTTATTGTCTTTCTAAATGTGTTGCGTCACTATTTGTCTTCAAATATCTGTTGCTTAAAGGGTAGTAACACTGCAACACTGCTGCCATTTGTTTGCCCGCCTATAGCAATTTGCATTGTTTGTAAGCATTAAGCTAATTAGGCATTATTCAGGCAAAGCAGGGGTTGTTGTAAATATATGGTTGTTTTAAAAACACATTAATTCTCTTTAGTTTATGTTTATGTTGACAATACACTTCAACTGGGAGAGGTAATAAAAAGATTGAAGCCTGTTGTGAAATGAGTTAAAAAAGCCTACTTCGACCACACAGCGCTCGTATGTCAAATTTTTGCTCGCAAATCAAAGCAAAAAATAAATAAATAAACAATATAAAAAAAACAACTTGTAAGTCGGGTCACTCGTATCTCGAGGCACCGCTGTAGTTTTTGTGTTCGAAAATAAAACAAATTAAAATTATACATTAATTTCATGTGTACTTACCCTGGTCCCACGTCATTTCCTCCAGTGAGACTATGCAGTCAACTGGCCAGTCCTGTTTAAGTTCTCGAGCTGAAGAAAAACAGAAGGAATTGGGCAACTTTTTCTGGACTCTGCATAATGTCATTTTATCAGCTTAATGAGGCTTTGGCTTATCCGGATTTGCAGGTCTTGTCAAGTGAATCTAACATATGTTTATACGAAAAGGCAAAACCTGAAAAAAAGATGAATGAATGAATTCATGCAAAAGACAATTTCTTTAAGAAGCAAATCACTTCATCGTCACTTTTGTACTCTTCAATTGATTCGGGAGACTTTGCAAAACACTTAAAAATTGTGAGAATTATGATTTGTTTTTCGTCAATTGTAGATATTCTGGAACACTTCCAAAAAGTCATTTATTTTTTACCACTTATGTTCAGTGGAGTTTTAGGGAAGCTGGAGCCTATTTCAGATGAGAGTGGGCCAGATTCAGACTACACCCTGGATTAGTCGCCATTCAATTGCAGGGCACATAGAGTGCTTTAAAAAATTATTAGACCACCACCCAATGTAAGGTTTGTGCCACAGCTGCCCTTATTGGTAATTATCAAAATATTGTTAATGTTTCTGTGGTGGCACGGTGGACGACTAGTTAGCACATCTGCCTCACAGTTCAGAGGACCGGGGTTCAAATCCCCGCCCTGCCTGTGTAGAGTTTGCATGTTCTCCCCGTGCCTGTGTGGGTTTTCTCCGGGCACTCTGGTTTCCCCCACATCTCAAAAACATGCATGGTAGGTTAATTGAAAACTCTAAAATGCCCATAGGTGTGAATGTGAGTGCGAATGGTTGTTTGTTTATATGTGCCCTGCGATCGGCTGGCGACCAGTTCCGTGTGTAGCCCGCCTCTCGCCCGAAGATAGCTGAAATAGACCGTGACCAGAGTGAGAATAAGCGGGACGGAAAATGAATGAATGAATGAATGAATGATGTTGCATTCTGTTTTTTAAGATACCGTGACTTCAGTTTGTATGTGAAATATTAACTTCCTGGTCAATTCTGCGATGGAGATAAGACCGACAGGGTGATGGCTGTTAAAGCAAGCTTCAGAATATCTTGAGCATAAATATGTTTGTTCAGTAGAAGGTGTTACTTTTAGAGAACAGTGATGCTATTATTGTTAATGTTATTAAGTTGAATAGCGTGCATTTACTCTGCTGTAAGACTAGCCTAAATACCCCAATTTGACTGAGTTTTAATTTGGACAATTATCTGTTCAGAAAGGCAGATGCCAATATGTGCCGTTATACTGAATATCGGCCCTGATAATCAGCCCGGCCGATAATCAGTCTATCTCTTATCAAAAGAGTTCAAAATGGCTTGTTCTCTTTGAAGACACAATGTTAATGGCTCAATAACATGCCCTTTATTTGGCTTCTGCTATTTTGATGGTGATAGTTGACATAAAACTGGAGATGTTTAGAAGAAGCTGTCTGGTCTGGTCATCTGCAACGTCATTAGTGAGAAAAAAAGTATCTATAACCAAGTTGCCGTGGACATTTTTATTTCATTTTATTTCAACTGCAAGAAAGAACGCAAGTTCTCAGAAAAAGATGTTAGCTTCACCATCAAAATGAATTTTTTTACTGACAGAACCTGAACAACAAAAAGATAATTAAAAGATGGTGGGATCTAAACATTAGATTTGTATTCGTCCTAAATGAATGAAAGTTGATGAAAGAATTAACGCATGGATAGATAGACACCTGATAGTCATTGAACAATAATTGTGTAAATGGATGAATAGACAGGTGAACAATTGTTCACACTTGGTTTTAACAGTTCAGTTGTGAAGAAAAGTCATTATCATGTTGTTCACTTTGACAGTGATAATGACTTTGAACCATGAATAATTAGTGTTAAACTTTGTTCAGGCTTTAATTAGTATTCGAACTGTGTGAAGGATAATGCTGCTAAAGTAAAACAGATTCAAAATCACGTAGATTACAAGTGACTGTAAAATAGCAAATCATCATTATGCATTCATATCGTCAAAAAAAAATCTACTAAAGTTTGACTTTTAAGTTACATACATGGCCATACATACAAAATTGTTGCTGCCCCTCTGTTAATGAAAGAAAAACCCACAGTGGTCACAGATATAACTTGAGTATGACAAAAGTAATAATAAATAAAGATTGAATGAAAATTAAACAATGAAAACCAGATGTTGTTTTTTAATTGTGGTTCAACTGAATTTGTTAAAAAACACTCATGAAACAGCCATGAATCAAAAAAGATAATACCCCCAAAAAAGATTGAAAATAATTTGACCGTTGAGGACAAAAAAGGTGTGTCTTCGAATTGTATCACGTCTTCAGTCTTGTAAATCAGTCAGTCAGCCCATCTAAAGTGTGACAATTAATCACTGTGGTGTTGGGTGATATTTGTGGTGTTGGGTGATATTGTGCGGAGCACATGAAAGTTGGACCAGAGAAAGTGAAGAAGAGAGTTTTCTCAGTAGATTAGAAAGAAAATTATAGACAAGCACGTTAAAGGTAAAGGCTATAAGACCATCTCTAAGAAGCTTGACGTTCCTGTGACTAGTGTCACATATTATTCAGAAAAGTAAGATCCACGGGACTGTAGCCAACCTCCCTGGACGTGGTTCATGGATCCTATCCAAAACTCACTTCTGCCTCTAGACACACACACACACACACACACACATATATAGTCTCCTCCAAATTTATTGGAACGGTAAGGTCAATTCTGTTGTATATTGAAGACATTTTGGTTTCAGATCAAAAGATTAATATGAGACAAAAGTTCAGAATTCCAGCTTTTATTTCATGGTATTTTTATCTAGATGTGTTAAACAACTCAGGACAGAGCACGTTTTGTTTGAAGTCACCGCGATCTCAAGTGAGCAAAAGGACTGGAACAGACATTATTAAATTAACAAAGTGAATAATTGAGAAAATATTTGGTGGCATAACCCTCACTTGCAATAACTGCATCAAGCCTGCGACCCACTGACTTCACCTGACTGTTGCATTCTTCATTTGAAATGCCTTTCCAGGCCTTTACTGCAGCCTCTTTCAGTTCTTGTTGGTTTTTAGGGGTTTTTCCCTTTAGTCTCCTCCTCAGGAGGTAAAATGCATGCTCTATTGGGTTAAGGTCTGGTGATTGACTTGGCCAGTCTAAGACTTTCCAGTTTTTCCCCTGATGAAGTCCTTTCTTGTGTTGGCAGTGTGTTTTGGGTCATTGTCTTGATGATGAATCTTCTCCCGATTCACAAGGCTGCATTTTTTCCGTAAATTGCCAGACAAAATCATTTCATTACATCAATAAAGACGAGTGAGCCCGTTCCAGAAGCAGCCATGCAAGCCCAAACCATGACATTACCTCCACCATGCTTCACAGATGAGCTTTTGGGTTTTGGATCATAAGCAGATCTTTTCTTTCTTTGGCTTTTCCATCACTTTGGTAGAGGTTAATCTTGGTCTCATCAGTCCATAAAACTTCGTTCCAAAACCTTTGTGACTCATTTCTGTAATCATTTGCAAACTCCAATCTGGCCTTCTGATTCTTTTTGCTGATGAGTGGTTTGCATCTTGTGGTATGGCCTGTATATTTCTTCTCTCGAAGTCTTCTTCAAACACTTGATTGTGATACCTTCACCCCTGCCCTGTGGAGGTCGGCAGTGATGTCACGGAGTGTTGTCTTTGAGTGTTTCTTCACAGCGCTCACGTTTCAACTGCTGCACAATGTTGTATCAACTGCTGTTGATACCCTTGGCCGACCTGTTCGATGTCTGTTGCTTAGTACACCGGTAGTTTCTTTCTTTTTCAGAACATTCCAAAATTGTTGTGTTGGCTAAGCCCGATGTTTGTGCAATAGCTCTGATTGATTTTCCCTCTTCTCTCAGCTTCACGGAGGTTTGCTTTTTTCCCATAGACAGCTCTCTGGTCTTCATGTTTGCTTAACAGCAAATGCAGTTTTCACATGTGAAACCCAGAGCCAAAAACAACACTATTGAATGTTTAAGCAATCAATCAAAAAGGCAAAGCCTAAGAAACCAGAAACACCCATCAGTCACATGTTCCAATACTTATGCTCACTTGAAAACCGCGTAGCTTTAAACAAAAGGTGCTCTGAGTTGTTCAATACATCTAGATGTAAATATTATGAAAGAAAAGCTGGAATTCTGAACTTTGGTATCATATCCATCTTTTGTTCTGAAACTCTAATGTATTCAGTATACAAAAATACAAAGGAATTACAATACTTTTGGAGGAGACTGTACATACATATAAATATATATATCCATCCATTTACTTACGCTTATCTGAGGTCGGGTCGCAGGGACAGTAGCTTTAGCAGGGACACCCAGACTTCCCTCTCCCCAGCCACTTCAACCAGCTCTTCCGGAGGGATCCTGAGGCGTTCCCAGGCCGGTCGAGAGACGTAGTCTCTCCAGCGTGTCCTGGGTAATCCCCGGGGTCTCCTTCCAGTGGAACGTGCCCAGAACACCTCACCAGGGAGGAGTCCGGGAGGAAAACGAATCAGATACCCCAGCCACCTCATCTGGCTCCTCTCGATGTGGAGGAGCAGCGGCTCTACTCTGAGATCCTCCCGGACGACCAAGCTTCTCACCCTCTCTCTAAGGGAGAGCCCGGCTACCCTGCGGAGGAAACTCATTTTGGCCGCTTGTATCCGGGATCTTGTTCTTTCGGTCACGACCCAGAGCCCGTGACCATCAGTGAGGGTAGGAACGTAGATCGACGGGTAAATTGAGAACGTCGCTTTTCGGCTTAGCTCCTTCTTTACCACAACGGACCGATACAAAGTCCGCATCACTGCAGACGCTGCACCGATCCACCTGTCGATCTCCCGTTCCAATCTTCCCTCACTCGTGAACAAGACCCCAAGGTACTTGAACTCCTCCACTTGGGGCAGGATCTCATCCCCGACATGGAGAGGGCACGCCACCCTTTTCCGACTGAGGACCATGGTCTTCGATTTGGAGGTGCTTCACACTCGGCTGCGAACCGCTCCAGTGAGAGTTGGAGATCACGGCTTGATGAAGCCAACAGAACCACATAATCTGCAAAAAGCAGAGATGCAATTCTGAGGCCATCAAACCGGACCCCCTCTACACCTCGACTGCATTTGGAAATTATGTCCATTAAAGTTATGAATGGAATCAGTGATAAAGGGCAGCATTGGCGGACAACCACCCCTGTCTTCCAATCGAGAGGCACTGTCCCCGCGATGTTGCAGAGGCGTGGCAACCAGGACACCCCCACAACATCCAGAGCCTCTAGGAATGCCGGGTGAATCTCATTCACCCCCGGGGCCTTGTCACCAAAGAGCTTTTTAACCACCTCGGTGACCTCAACCCCGCCTAAAAGACCCCAGATGCTGCTTCCTCATGGGAAGGCGTGTCGGTGGAATTGAAGAGGTCTTCGAAGTATTCTCTCAACCGACTCACAACGTCCCGAGTCGAAGTCAGCAGCGCCCCAACCCCACTATACACAGTGTTGATGGTGCACTGCTTCCCCCTCCTGAAACGCCGGATGGTGGACCACAATTTCCTCGAAGCCGTCCGGGAGTATTTCTCCAAGGCCTCACCAAACAAGTTTTTGCTTCAGCGACCACCGAAGCTGCATTCTGCTTGGCCAGCCGGTACCCATCAGCTGCCACAGGAGTCCCACAGGCCAAAAAGGGTCGATAGGACTCCTCCTTCACCTTGACGGCATCCCTCACCGTTGGTGTCCACCAAGGGGTTTGGGGATTGCCACCACGACAGGCAACGACCACCTTACGGCCGCAGCTCCGGTCGCCTGCATCAGCAATGGAAGCACGGAACATGGTCCACTCGGACTCGATGTTCCTCGCCTCCCCCGGAACATGAGCAAAGTTCTGTCGGAGATGTGAGTTGAAACTCCTGGCAGGGGATTCTGACAGACGTTCCCAGCAGACCCTCACAATACGTTTGGGGCTGCCACGCCGGACCGGCATCTTGCCCCACCATCGGAGCCAACTCACCACCAGGTGGTGATCAGTTGACAGCTCCGCCCATCTCTTCACCCGAGTGTCCAAGACATGCGGCCACAAGTCTGATGACACGAACACAAAGTCGATCATCAAATTGCGACCTAGGGTGTCCTGGTGCACATGGGGACACCCTTATGCTTGAACACGGAGTTCGTTATGGACAATCCGTGATGAGCACAGAAGTCCAACAACAGAACACCGCTCGGGTAATGATCGGGGGTCGGTTCCTCCCAATCACACCCTTCCAGGTCTCACTGTCTTTGCCCACGTGAGCATTGAAGTCCCCCACCAGAACGATGGAGTCCCCAGCGGGAGCGCTTTCCAGCACCCCCTCTAAGGACTCCAAAAAGGGTGGGTACTCTGAACTGCTGTTTGGTGCATAGGCACAAACAACAGTCAGGATCCGTCATGCCACCCGAAGGGGGAGGGAGGCTACCCTCTCGTCCACCGGGGTGAACCCCAACGTACAGGCGCCGAGCCGGGGTGCAATAAGTATACCCACACCTGCTCGGCGCCGCTCACCGTGGGCAACTCCAGAGTGGAAGAGAGTCCAACCCCTCTCGAGAGGACTGGTACCAGAGCCCAAACTGTGTATGGAGGCTTGAATGAAAATGAACAGTCCTTTGAAAACCGTTCACAGACGCCAGAAAGAGCGTTTTCTTAATAACGTTAATCAAGCGGAAAGGAACTGAGTTCAGTTCATGTTCGCCCAAAATATGAACTAGTTCATGAACTTTCGTTCGACAGCACTCATAATTAAGAGAAACGCTCCGCAGGGCAAACGTTATGTTAGTAAAGTAGACTGACGTTAATCTCACTGATTTACGCTATGCTATCACCTTCTCTCGGGTCCCACGATGCTGCGTCTTTGGCGGAAAGGTCCAGGTTACAATGAACGTGTGCTTGCCTTGCATCTCACTATGAAATGCTACCACACGTTTGCCATTTCTGTCTTTTTTTTCCCTTCTCAACTGGGCGTCGCATGTTCCCGCTCCTTCAACCGAAGAACTTCACTTCTGTATTCTACTTCCCATGCATTGGTGATGGAAGTGCGCTCTGTCACATACGCCCCAGCGTGCTTCCGTCTTCACGACTGTCACTGCGATAAAACTGTGATTCACAGTTTTGTACAGTTTGCTTTTCAATGTTTTTTGAAGCGAAAAATTTTAATTTTTAAGTCAGAAACAGAGGAACATTCTTAAAGGCTAAGCAGGTTTAGAAACAGCCAAGTACCAATAAATAATCATGGGACTCCTACTTTGCTTCACTTCCTCTACTTTGTGATATTGTAAAATTATTGATATGTCTGAGCAGCCTTTGAAATGTGGAAATTTCAATTGAAGCGAGGGAAGTATGAAAGATTATTTTTGCATTGATGTCTGTATTTATCTGGAGTGGACCTATTTTATTATTTCATTTTTTCATGTTTGGCGGATGGATATGTTGTAACGGGAATCAGAATCCTCACTCCCTCCTTCGTGTGATGTTCTTACGCACACGACTTTTGGCTTGAGATAAACCCTCATGGCATGATGCACGACTGGTTAGCACATCTGCCTCACAGTTCTGAGGACCGGGGTTCAAATCCCGGCCCCACCTGTGCGGAGTTTGCATGTTCTCCCCGTGCCTGCGTGGGTTTTCTCACGGAACTCCAGTTTCCTCCAACATCCCAAAAACATGCGAGGTCGGTTGATTGAAGACTCTAAA
This sequence comes from Phycodurus eques, assembly GCF_024500275.1. Taxonomy (NCBI): domain Eukaryota; kingdom Metazoa; phylum Chordata; class Actinopteri; order Syngnathiformes; family Syngnathidae; genus Phycodurus; species Phycodurus eques. The sequence continues at coordinate 5,746,024 of NC_084529.1, read as the reverse complement.
TTGCCGGTAGATATGAATGTGAGGGCGAATGGTTGTTTGTTTAAATGTGCCCTTTGATTAGCTGGCGACCAGTTCAGGGTGAACCGCCTCTTGCCCAAAGATAGCCGGAATAGGCGCCAGCACACCTAGTGAGGATAAGCGGTAGAGACAAATGGATGGATGGATAAACCCTCACTAGAACACGACTGAAGAGTGACACTGGTACAATATGCTTCAATAATTCGGCGGAATCGCTCTTCGAGGAGGGGACAGACACTGAGGCGGTGGGACGTGAGTGCCGATTCACAGAGCTTCTTGGTGGCGGCCGCCTCGAGCCAGGACGCTGGCAACACTCTGACTGACATAGTACGCCGTAGCAAGTTGCGCTTCCACATCCCTTCCAACACAGACAGCGCAATCAGTGTATTTCTTGTGACGTACCTACACAGTCACATGGGTAAAGCGTCCAATTCGGTGTGTTTACAATCGAATAAGGAAGTGAAGCACTCTAGCAGACCTGGCTCAGCGGCGTGGCTTCGTATAGGTGTCCCAAAACAAAATTATAACCCAAACAGCTCATTATTTTACACAGAGAAAAGACCACAACAATAGAGGAACTTTAAATTTTTCAATTTCCCAATATTGTGACATCCCTAATATTTATGTTATCGACCATGTTGCACTGCAAAAGGCTCGTACATTTGAACCAAATGCTCTTTCAACCACTACTGTCTGGCGTTGATAGGTTGTTACCTCTCCTCTGTTGATCATATTGATTCCTAGTTTCATGCTCACACAGGATTTTCCAGGCTGCATCTATTTCAAGAAACATCTTCATTCCAGACTCTGCTTCTGAGTCACACACATCTCCAAGACGGTCCGGGTGGCACTGTTAAAACAAACAAGCATTGGGAGAACACACATAAGAAAGAGATAGACATTCTAGGAGGGGGGGAACAAAAAAACATTTAATGTGCAGCAAAAGCGTGTGTAACAGACACGCCATCAATCAGATGTCCACAGCTCTGATAGTTCTCCATTGTTACCTTCTGCCCTGCTGAAACAGACGGTCACAAGAAGCCTGGTTTATGTCACCCGGACCATAACCTAATTAACAGCTCCCCGAAAAATGTGGGCTTCCAGTCATCATGGTGTGCAGGACCAAGATACCAACCAAAAGTTTGGAAAACCGTCTGTTCAAAGCAACTCAAAATAACATTTCAAAGAACCATTTTCTCCTTTGAAATGCATGAAAGTCCCTCTGGGACAATTGATGCAACACAAGCGACACCCGCTGGCGGTGGAGAGTTACCGCCACAGATTTCTCCGAATTTGAATGTCTGTTTGATATTTTACCAACTTTCCGCCCAGTATAAATCATGACACCAATGTCACTAATGTTTGCTTGCCAGAGGTCTGATCTCAAATCTGTTTGCCAACTGAATCAGATGAGATGTTTCACCTCAAACAACTCAAATGTCATGTTCCAAATATTAAAATATTCTCAGCCGCCACATAAAATTTTAAACTCATTGCATAGATTTAACAGGGTGTGTGTGTGACAATGCAAAGCTGGGAACCGATTTCGTTATCTTAGATCCAATAATCAATCTTTTGTTTCCACTGGTTTAAAACCACAAATAATCCTAAAATGAAACTCCATACTAAGAGGCACAATCTGCCTTCCGTTTGGTCTCTGGGCCAGAACCCCTCTCTCCTATGTATAAAAGGCTGAAGCCCCTTTTTTCTGGGCTCGCTCTCGTTTTTCAACTTGCAGAAGAAACTGGCGCCCAGACGGGGAGCCCCACCTCTCACCACAAGGTGGCGGAGACGCACCGAACCTTCCTACCGCACCGCCAAGCGCGGACCGCAGGAAGCACCTCCTGGCACCACAAAACTACACTTTTGGGTGTGTGTGGGGGCATTTTACGGTGAAAGATCCGTTAAGAAGGAATTGCGGTGCAAGTTTGTCCCTAACCGCGTGGCGAACAACGCCACTGCACGCGCTCCGGCTACTCTGCACTTCGTGTCACGTACGTGGTTAGGGCGAGGGCGAGTAACGCAAGGCAAGAACATGGTGGACCCAATTGCAGGGAAGCAGGGAGGCAAGGCAGGAGTGCAGGAGTCTCAAAATAATATTTAATCTTCAAAAAAGGAAAATGACACCTGACAATGACATACCACAATGATAAAGACAACTGGCGACTATGACATGGCAAAGACATGTGACAACGACAATGAACCGACAAGAACTGAAAGAAACCAGGGAACTAAATACAAACAAATTGACGAGACAACGAGGAACACCTGGACAAGACACGAGTGGCTGGAGAGAGCTGGTTGGTCAACACAAAGTAGACGAGAACAGGTGGACACAACAACCTAATGAGCACACGACAAACATGGAACACAGGAAAACATGGAACAAAACTAAACACAACCCAAACCAAAACACAGACCATGACAGTACCCCCTCTCTAAAGGAACGGATCCCAGACGTTCCCCAAACAACAACCAAAAAGTCACCAACCCAGGGTGGGTGGAAGGGGGCCTGGAGGAGGGTACAGAGTCCACCCCTCAGGTCAGTCTGGTGGCCATCCAGGCCACCCGAGGTGAGGTGCTTGGCTGAGTGGTTCAGGAGGTCGTCCAGGACGCCAAGCACCAGGGTCTTTACAGGGCCATTCAGGCAGACGGCCACGGTGCCGAACCCAATGGTAATGCAGGGGCCAGGCAATAGGCTTGGGTGGCGCCGCTGGACGAACGCCGCCGGAGCGGGGTCGGGTGGCGGCCGCTGGACGAGCGCCACTGGACCAAGGACAGGTGGCGGCCGCTGGATGAGCGCCGCCGGAGCAAGGACGGGTGGCGGCCGCTGGACGAGCGCCGCCGGAGCAGGGACGGGTGCCTGCCGCAGCTGCCGAGGAGCAGGAACGGGAGTCTGCCGCAGCTGCCGAGGAGCAGGAACTGGAGCCTGCCGTAGCTGCCGAGGAGCAGGAACGGGAGTCTGCCGCAGCTGGCGAGGAGCAGGAACGGGAGCCTGCCGCAGCTGCCGAGGAGCAGGAACGGGAGCCTGCCCCAGCTGCCGAGGAGCAGGAACGGGGCCTGCAGTCGCTTCCTCAGCCTGCCGCCATTGAGGTTTGGGAGTAGAGAGTACGGGAGTGGAAGAGTGCACAAGGTCACGGGAAGGTGAACTTGGAAAAATGGCTGGTACTGAACATGGTGGCTTGGGGGCAGGTTTGACTAGACGTGACTTAATTGGAGCCGTAGAACAACGTGTGGGAACAGGTGAAAAATTAAGTGACTTAAACAACGAGGGGGCAAAATTTGACCTTTACTTGGGCGCCTCCGTTGCCCACCACGCGGCGGTCCCGGGTATATGGCCAAACGGGTACCCAAGAAAAGGTCCGAGGGAAAGGTCCGTGACAAAAACTGACGAGGACGGGATAAACTAGGGAAGGAACCAGAAAAATCTAAGTCTGTGTCAGAGTCAGAATCAGACAGAAGGTTAACTAAATCGGGGCCATCTTCACAATCAGAAAAATCAGAATCTAAAGAAACATGTGGATGTAAAATAGTAGGGCATGGTGAATAACTAGGACAAGTGGGGAGACCCGATGAAAAGGACAGAAAAGACTGAACGATAGGGCTTACTGGAGGAGGGTAGGTATGGACGGTGAGGACGGTGGGAGGCAGTTTGGTGGTGTCCAGGGTGACGCCATCTTCTTCCCGCTGGGTCCTGTTCTGGTCAGTTCATTCTGTCACGTACGTGGTTAGGGCGAGGGCGAGTAACGCAAGCCAAGAACATGGTGGACCCAATTCCAGGGAAGCAGGGAGGCAAGGCAGGAGTGCGGGAGTCTCAAAATAATATTTAATCTTCAAGAAAGGAAAATGACACCTGACAATGACATACCACAATGATAAAGACAACTGCAAAGACATGTGACAATGACAATGAACCGACAAGAACTGAAAGAAACCAGGGAACTAAATACAAACAAATTGACGAGACACGAGGAACACCTGGACAAGACACGAGTGGCTGGAGAGAGCTGATTGGTCAACACAAAGTAGACGAGAACAGGTGGACACAACAACCTAATGAGCACACGACAAACATGGAACACAGGAAAACATGTAACAAAACTAAACACAACCCAAACCAAAACACAGACCATGACACTTCGATTCCTTTTTTTTTTTTTTTTTTTTTTTCTCCCCCTTTTCCTTCTCCTTTTTCTTCCAAACACCCTTTTCGGCGTCCTTGTCCAACCATCGGGAAGATCAACCAGCCTGCCGAAATTGTGTTCTATACAACGTGAGTTCAACGTGCTGTCTTACTAAGTACAAATTGGTGCATATTTGGGTTTAAATTAACGGTAACAGAAATTCCCAACTCACCGCGCATGATATTTCCACCCTCACATCACAAGTTCAGTCATTTACTCTACAATTTGTTCTTTACATACGTTTGCTTGACACATCCAAAAATAAATGTGGTGTCCCTTTACGAGACAGAAACAGTTTGATTATAATGTTAAACGTAAAAAATTAGCTAAACCGCGGAGACGTCGCTTCCACTGTATTCTTTTCCTAAATTAATTACGTTTTTATCCAAAACCAATATACAATACAGTGGACTACTGGAAACATAATACAACAAGAGTTCCACACCTAATTTTTTAAAATGCATGAAAGTACTAAAACAGAACAAGGGAAAGTTTCTAAAAGCTTTTTGGACACCTAACACAAAGGTATTGTGTCTATCTTGGTCTGGTTAGATCTTAGTGCAGTTTCCACTGGTTTAAAGAACACAGGGGCAGGGGGCGGACCGTCACAACTCCGCGGCCCGACAACCGTGGGGGTTGTCACAGGCCCCAGGAGTCAAGCTAAGAGAAATGTGAAAACCCACCACCCACCCTTTAACTATGGTTACCAGTTCCCAGACTGGCAACCATTATCCCTGTACCGTGGTGGTGTGTGGTGGGGTGACCTGCAACCGTCAGCCCCACCCAGGCCAACCAGCACCCCAAGGATGTGTGAATGTATGTAGTGCATTAAAAATCTGCAGGTCCGGGCAAGGGAAAACGTTCTCCTGAATTCTTAAACATCATAGGCATTTTTGGAGCTGTGTGTTGTCTGGTCCCTCACTTAGGACCTGTTTGTCATTGGTGACCCTTCCAGCGGCATAAAGCCCCAGACAACTTAGCTCCTAGGATCATTTGGACACACAAACCCTTCAAGCTCAAGGAGTGGCTACTTAGGAACCAAATTTATCATGCTAAACAACTTGATTGCATATTATCAAAAAGAACGGACTTCCTACTACAACAGCTTAGATACACTAATTTCAAGCACAATAAATCAGGAAAATTTCTCGCATAACAACTTCAACGTAACAAAGAAAAAAAACATTAATTACATCTGTCCAAGACCCATATGGTAAATTTACTCAATCACCACAGGATATTAACAATATATTTTACAACTACAACAGTAGTTTGTATTCATCCCATTATAGGCCGAATAAAAACGACTGAAATTTTTTTCAATAACCTAAACATCCCTCAATTAACTTCAGAAAGTAAAGAGTTTTTAGATGCCCCATAAACCCTCGCAGTTACATAAGGCCTTAAATGATATGCCAAAAGGAAGAGCTTCCGGCAATGATGGGTTTTCCACTGAGTTCGATAAACATTTCTGGTGTATACTAGAACCACTGTTTTTCAGAATGGTGATAGAGATAAAAGACAAAGGCCTGTTTAGAAGTCATGTGTATACAGCTGTAATAAAAGTATTACTGAAACCAAGGAAAGACCACACTCTTCAGGCAAATTACCGACCGCTATCACTAATCAATACAGACATCAAAATCATCTCTAAGGCTTGAGCCAACAGACTAGAAAGAAATTCTCCTGTCGTTAATACTTTCTGACCAAACAGGTTTCATTCAAGGACGGAGCTCCACCAACAATGTCAGGCGACTGATAAACATAATAAGTATGTCTCAGCGTAATAACCTAAAAACGGTTGTCTTGTCACTAGACGCAGAAAAAGCTTTTGACATTGTTAACTGGTGTTTTCTTTTTGATGTACTTCACAAATTTGGCGTTGGTGACTCATATATTCACTGGATCGCAATATAATACAACTCACCCAAAGCAACTTTCACCACAAATGGGGTCACTTCACAAAGTTTCACTTTACAACCCCAATTCCAATGAAGTTGTGACGTTGTGTTAAACATAAATAAAAACAGAATACAACGATTTGCAAATCCTGTTCAACCTATATTTAATTGAATACACTAAAAATACAAGATATTTAATATTCAAACTGATAAACTTCATTGTTTTTAGCAAATAATCAATCATTTTATGGCTGCAACACATTCCAAAAAAGCAGGGACAGGTGGCAAAAAAGACTGAAAAAGTTGAGGAATGCTCATCAAACACCTGTTTGGAACATCCCACAGGTGAACAGGCTAATTGGGAACAGGTGGGTGCCATGATTGGGTATAAAATGCGCTTCCCTGAATTGCTCAGTCATTCACAAGCCAAGATGTGGCGAGGTTCACCTCTTTGTGAACAAGTACATGAGAAAATAGTCGAACAGTTTAAGGACAATGTTCCTCAACGTACAATTGCAAGGAATTTAGGGATTTTATCATCTACGGTCCATAATATCATCAAATGGTTCAGAGAATCTGGAGAAATCACTGCATGGAAGCAACAAGGCTGAAAACCAACATTGAATGCTGTGACCTTTTGATCCCACGGCACTGCATCGAAAACCGACATCAATGTGCAAAGGATATCATCACATGAGCTCAGGAACACTTCAGAAAACCAATATCAGTAAATACAGTTCGACGCTACAGCCGTAAGTGCAACTTGAAACTCTACTATGCAAAGCAAAAGCCTTTTATCAACAACACCCAGAAACACCACCGGTTTCTCTGGGCCCGAGCTCATCTAAGATGGACTGCTGCAAAGTGAAAAAGTGTTCTGTGGTCCGACGAGTCCACATTTCAAATTTATTTTGGAAATTGTGGACGTCCTGTCCTCCGGGCCACTAACCCATTAGTGCTAATGGCATGGGTAACTTACACATCTGTGAAGGCACCATTAATGCTAAAAAGGTACAGACAGGTTTTGGAGAAACATATGTTGCCATCCAAGCAACATCTTTTTCATGGACGCCTCTGCTTATTTCAGCAAGACAATGTCAAACCACATTCTGCACGTGTTACAACAGCGTGGCTTCGTAGTAAAACAGTGTGGGTAATAGACTGGCCTTCTTGCAGTCCAGACCTGTCTCCCATTGAAAATATGTAGCGCATTATGAAGCGTAAAATATGAAGCTGTACATCAAGCAAGAATGCAAACAGAACTTGCAAATTCCACACAGCTGCATGGCCTTGCAGAATAGTGGATCTGTATGCCTTTGTGCTAGAATAGAAATACTTCCTCTGGTTAATTTTTTTCTTTTAATTAATCTGATGTTTATTGAAAATGCAGCCGGACAGAAAAGGGCTTTTGGGGACAGAAAGGGGGACAAGGGGTCTAGGGGTGAGAACCACAGCATAACAATAGTGAGACAGTCTAGATATTTAAACAAGTAACATTACAACAGTTATTTGTAGATTGTGGGTTGGGGGTTGGAGAGGGGACACACACACCAGGTGAGGACATGCAATAACTAAACAAGAGAACCAGATAAGAGAGGACAGAAAAGGATAGGACAGGATGTGGGAAAATGAGGAAAGCAGTGCTACTGTCGAGTCGAGCAGTGAGATTATTATTTTTTTGGTGTCTAAACACCTGTAGGAACCTGTGCGTTGATATGTTAGGGTTTGGGGTTTACCATGACGAGAGGGTACCCCTCCCTCAGCCTTCGGGTGGGGGGACGGGTCCTGACCTTTGTTTGTTCCTATGCACCAAACAGCAGTTCAGAGTACCAACCCTTTTTGGCGTCTTTGGAGGGGGTGATAGAGAGCGCTCCCGCTGGGAACTCCCTCGTTTTGCTTTGGGACTCCAACGCTCACATAGGCAATGACATTGAGACCTGGAGGGGCGTGATTGGGAGGAATGCCCCCCCCCCCCAGCCCCGACCAGAACCCGAGCAGTGTTCAGTTATTGGACTTCTGTGCTCGTCATGGATTGCCCATAACGAACACCGTGTTCAGACATCAGGGTGTCCACATGTGCACTTGGCAACAGGACACCCTAGACGGCAGTTCAATGATCGGCTTTGTGGTCATGTCATTGGACTTGCGGCCGCATGTCTCGGACACTCGGGTGAAGAGGGGGCGGAGCTGTCAATTGATCACCACCAGGTGGTGAGTTGGCTCCAATGGTGGGTGAAGATGCCGGTCCGACCTGGCAGACGGAGGGGCTGTGTGGAACGTCTGGCTGAGTTCCCCGTCAGAAGGAGTTTCAACTCCCACCTCCAACAGAACTTCGCCCACCTCCCGGGGTATGCAGGGGATATTGAGTCCGAATGGAACATGTTCCGTGCCGCCATTGTTGAGGCAGCCGACCAGAGCTGTGGCCCTAAGGTAGTCAGAGCCTGTCGTGGCAGCAATCGCCCAACCCATTGGTGGACACCAGCAGTAAGGGATGCCGTCAAGCTGATGAAGGAGTCCTATCAGGCCTTTTGGGCCTGTGGGACTCCGGAGGCAGCTGATGGGAAATGCCTCTGGAACATCAAATGGACAACATCACATGGACAAAGGGGGCCCGAGGGTGTGTTCCAACTTTTGGGAGAGCACACTCCTCAGATTCCCTGGTAACGTCTATTCAGGAGTTCTGGAGAGGAAGGTCCATCAGAAATTGGAATCTCAGATTTAGGAGGAGCAGTGTGGTTTTCATCCTGGCCGTGGAACAGCTCTAGACCTTCAGCAGGGTCCTCGAGGGTGCATTGGAGCTTGCCCAACCAGTTTACATTTGTTTTGTGCACTTGGAGAAGGCGTTCGACCATGTCCGTCAGGTAGTCCTGTGACGGGTGCTCCGGGAGTATGGTGTAAAAGTATATAAGTACGGGCTGTTCTGTCCCTGTACGACCGGTGTAAGAGTTTAGTCCACATTGCCGGCAGTAAGTCGGATTTGTTTCCAGTGAGAGTTGGACTCCAAGGACTCCAATGCTGCCCTTTGTCACAGATTCTGTTCATTACCTTTATGGACAGAATTTCTAAGCACAGCCGGGGTGTTGAGGGGGTCTGGTTTGATGACATTAGTATCACGTCACTACTTTTTGAAGATGATGTGTTTCTGATGGCTGCATCAAGCCGTGATCTCCAACTTTCACTGGAATGGTTCGCAGCCGAGAGTGAAGCGGCTGGAATGAAAACCAATCCAAATCCAAATCACCCAAATCTGGGGCCATGGTCCTCAGTCGGAAAAGGATGGGAGTGCCCTCTCCGGGTCAGTGCGGAGATCCTGCCACAAGTGAAGCAGTAAGGATATCGTGGTCTTGAGCACGAGTGAGGGAAGAATGGAGCAGGAAATCGACAGGGGGATCAGTGCTGCGTCTGCAGTGATGCGGACTCTATATCGGTGTGACGTGGTGAAGAAGGAGATGAGCCGAAAGCCGAAACTCTCGATTTACTAGTCATCTACGTTCTTACCCTCACCTATGGTCACAAGCTGTGGGTCGTGACCGAAAGAACAAGATCGCGGGTACAAACGGCCAAAATGAGTTTCCTTCGCAGGGTGTCCAGGCTCTCCCTTAAGAGACTGGGTGAGAAGCTTGGCCATCCGGGAGGGGCTCAGAGTCGAGCCAATGCTCCTCAGACGACAGGCGTATAGAAGGGCCTGTATTAAATATATAATTGAATATTGGGTTAACAAAGTGCTTCTCAATTGTTTTCTGTTACGACCCCCCCAGGAAGAATACAAAAAAATGTGCGACCCCCCCCACCCGCAGCCCCCGCGAGTACACCTCTATATAGCATTGTATATAAAGGATAATATAATCTAATCCATATAAACGTTGAAGAAAGTACAAAAGAAAGAGATATAGACTGCCATCTACTGCAGTGGATGTGCAATTACACTTTATTCTAGTACGGCAAATCATGTTCTTCAGGGTCTCACACTAGGGGGTCGCACCTCACGATTTGAGAAGCACTGGGTTAACATAACATTATGCAATATTAAACACACTACACTTACTTCTTTGAAGTGTGTGTTTCAGAATATTGGTAGGGATAAGCTGACAGTTAGTGAATGCAATCATAAAGCGCATGCTGGTAGAACAACTTTGATTATGTAAGTTGCACGTGTAAATTAAAAAATTTATTCGTAACATTGTTGAAATTGCAATTGTTTTTGTCAATAAATGTCAGATTGCTCATATGATTTGCAACAACAATTGCAACAAGATAATCAATGAATGTGAATATTTTCTGAATATACTTGTAATTATTTGGACCAAAACAATGTGAACATTTTTGAATAGTTGTTATTTATAGCTTATTACGACATGAATATACTGGTCCGGCCCACGTAAGATCACGTTGGGGTGAATGTAGCCCACAAACTAAATTGAGTTTGACACCCCTGCTCGAGGGTGACAAAAATAACCCTCCACATACTTTTGTCCACACACAAGAGCATTAAAGCAAATGTTTTTGTTTTTTGTTTTTGTTTGTTAAAACAACTCTATTGTCAAATTACCACAAGGATCAACAATTATTGCACACCTTTCATCCACTTTTTAGTCCCTGGCTCAAATCACACTGTTTTGAGGGGGCGGTCGTAGAACAATATTGAAAACTGAAAAAGAATATAAAGAATATTGAATACAGCTATTGTATTGGATATCATATCGTCCAAGTGGTTCAGAATGCACTGACCGGTTGTGTGTGTGTGTGTGTGTGTGTGTGTGTGTGTGTGTGTGTGTGTGTGTGGGGGGGGAGGGAGGGTAGTAGGGGGTTGGGGGGGCGAGAGATGAGCCACTGAGGACTTTTGGAAAGAGGCGGGGTACACCCTGGACGAGTCGCCAGCCCATCACAGGGCAAATATAGACAAACAGCCATCCACACTTACATTTACACCTATCGACAATTTAGCTTCTTCAATTAATCTAACATGTTTTTGGAACGCCAAAGTACCGGCAGAAACCCTGAGTTCAATTTCAAACCAAGAACCTCGAGCCGGTCAAGCAGATGTACTAATCATTACCGCCTTTTTGTGCCCTTGGATGTAAAATTTAAAGAAAATATATATTTAAATAGATTTTTTTCAATAACCAGCAGTGGGTGTGCCTAATTATAAATGTTGTCTAAAATTTCATGTCAATATTAGTATATTTTGACATTTTTTGAGTGGTTTTATGGTGATATTTTACAGTTTTCACTTTGTCCCTAGTACAGGATTTGGATATATGAAGCTCTATTTTTCTACTAAAAAATGCTAAAATGGTGCAACTTTTACCATAAATTCCTTAAAATATAATAGAATTAAGAATTTCTCATCATATATACAAAACATTTCAAATTCTGTCTTTTATTTTTACTAAAATATGTCTGTCCCTTAAAGTTGCTGTCATTACCGCCACATTGACCATTTTCAGATCAATAAAGTTTATTCAAAAATGGTTCTTGAATTCCCTGTGTCATTTTGTCTTGTCACTCAAGCACATGCTAGGCCAGAGAGAAGTCAGATATTATGATAACTGGAAGAGTAAGTTTTTTCCTCATTTGTACCCTGAAGTCACATCATATTTTTATTGCATGTCATTACCAAATGGCTTGTAGTCTTAATATGTTTAAATATTTTCCTGTAAAAACTTGATAATCATATAAAAATGTTGTACAGGGCTAGCTAGCTAAAAGAAAATTTTAAGCTAACTCTACAAGCATAGCACAGTTAGCTAAAAACTTTGAAATGTCATTACCATCACATCATTACCAACACAAGATTAATAAATTTATAATCAATATGACATTGTGGCGGTAATGACATTTCGCTAGGGCATAGGTGTCAAACTCAAGGCCAGGGCCAGATGCGGCCCGCCACATCATTTTATGTGGCCCGCGAAAGCAAATCATGCTCGTCAACCTCTGTGATTTTTGCTAAAATCTGTACCCAAATTCCAAATTGTCATAATAATCAACAATAATGTTGAGATATTGCATTTTTCTGTTACCAAACCCTTCTTCCACAGTAACTTGAACAACTTGAACAAACTATTATCCTTGTCTTCTGATTTCAAAACTAGTTATCCCTCAATATGTTGTGTAATGGTAATAATATGTTTTGGTGATTAAACATTTACATGGTTTCACTGTTCAAACTAAATCATAACTACAATGCGGCCCGAGACCAAAAAAAAAAAAAAAAAAAAGTTTGACACCCCTGCTATAGGGTATCTGGCAAAAAGAACAAATTAAAAATATACATATCTTAAATCAATATATATGGACATGAACAGATTCTGACTCACAAAAAGGTGACAATTAAGGTAAGGTAGGTGCATATATAGTTTTTGTGACATTTTATTTTTGAGAAAAACAAGAATCCAAAGTGCCCGAAATCAAATAAACAACCATATACATATGCATAATTTTACCTGTAAGGCCAGCTTCTGATATCTGTGTCGGAGCTGCTGGAGTGAATCTGAAGGGCTGGCTCCGAGAACAGCATACAAATCCTTCTCTACTGCCTCACACATACCTGTACGAAAAATACATATTAACAGAAACCAAGCCCACCAAACCTGCCAAACTCAAACTCATTTAATTTTAGTTCCAGTCAGTTTGGATTGGGCATTTTTTTGTTTGTTTGTTTGTTTGTTTGTTTTGTGATATGTAAGCAAACGGTCTTGCCGCGTTATACGTCAAACGTGATTACTTAAAAACGAACAATAAAAAGTATTTTCGTTGGCGTTTATTAAAACGCAAACACTGACATCCTCAAACGTGTTGGCAAACTACAAAAAGGCACACCCGTGAACAATGTGGCGGATCAAACCGTCAATCAGCTAATAACCACAATGAGCTGAAAAACACACATTTCGTTTGTCTGAATTGGTCAAACCTGGGGAAACGCTGTTGTCGTTAGCCATAGACTTGAAAGGTTGTTATGATATGTCTATTCTTCCGAGCAAAGGTGCGGGCTGTTGTTGTCAGTCCGCAGGGGGAAAAAAAGGGTGCAAATATTAGTTCCGTGTCTCACAACCGATTATTGGTGCGTACACACCCGACAGTCCTTTTCCCTTCAGAATACAAACGAAGAAAGAGACAATTTAGCACATATGGCTGAATTTACACTCAAGGCACAATCCCAATTTAATTCCTATATTCAATTTCTGATTGTCTGCTACACGTAATATTTCAAGTTATACAAATTCAACTTCAATGTGTTTACAGTCACTGATCGCATCAGAGAATCCGAACGCATATACGCCGAAACCAAATACACGAATATCATGGCAGTGATAAGCATATTTTTATAAATACACACCACCTTAACTTCTGAATTGTACATCAATTACGCCGCCATATTAGATGTGGCATAGTGGAGACCGGTGACGATGCCTCATTCAAGATTTGCTGCTTGGAGACGAGCGTCGACACGGAGGCGGGGGGCGACACCCTGAATTGTTTGCCAGCCAATCGCAGGGCAGTATAAACAAAAAACTATGAGGGGCCGTTAGGGACATTTTTCAGGATTAGCTCTCACACTTACTATTCAACTGCTTTCACAGACTCAAACTACTGAAAGGCTCTTAAGTACTACTCAAATGCTCTCATACACACAAGTCTTGCTCTCATTAACCACGACTAAAATGCTCTCATTGACTACTCAAATGCTCTCAATGACACTACTGAAATGCTCTCATACATACAAGTCTTGCTCTCATTAACACTACTCAAATGCTCTCATTTACACGAGTCAAATGCTCTCATTTACACGAGTCAAATGCTCTCATTTACACTATTCAAATGCTCTCATATACACTACTCAAATGCTCTCATTGACACTACTCAAATGCTCTCATACACACGAGTCTTGCTCTCATTAACACTTCACAAATGCTCTCATTGGCTACTCAAATGCTCTCATTGACACTACTCAAATGCTCTCATACACACGAGTCTTGCTCTCATTATCACTACTCAAATGCTCTCATACACACGCGTCTTGCTCTCATCAACACTACGCAAATGCGTTCATGCGAGCACGTCAATCACCTCGCACACATCACTGGCATTCATGAGTTCATGTCAATCATGCTCACACGTGAATAGTGTAAATCTTTTATTAGGTAGTTCAATTCAAAAAGGGAAATTATAGAGATTAACTGCACACTCCACACACTCAGAGTGAAGTATTTCATATTTAAAATATGTATTATTTTTATGATAATAGCACATAGCAAATATTTTTTTTTCCCACAAGTATATATGTGAGCATTTGAGATGGAACTCTGAAAGGATTTGAGGATGGTATGTGAATAGATTTGGCGAAATATCATCATGTATGGCGTTAGAAAGAAATAGCTGAATGAAAAAAATCAATTACATATATACGTAGATAGCTGGTTACCCTTCCTCCAGCCATCCATTTTCTTTGCCGCTTATCCTCACTAGGGTCGCGGGCTGCTGGAGCCTATCCCAGCTCTCTTCGGGCGGGAGGCGGGGTACAACCTGAACCGGTCACCAACCAATCGCAGGGCACAAACAACTATTCGCATACAAATTCACACCTACGGGCAATTTAGAGTCTTCAATCAACCTACCACGCATGTTTTTGGGATGAGGGAGGAAACCAGAGTGCCCGGAGAAAACCCACCCAGGCGCAGGGAGAACATGCAAACTCCACACAGGCGGGGCCGGGATTTTATCCCCGGTCTCCAGAACGGTGAGGCACATGTGCTAACCATTCGTCCACCGTGCCGGTTACCCTTCCTCAACATGTAAATCGAGATTCTTGATTCCTTTGCCTGGTTGTGTGCCATCTGACAATTTTTCTTCTTCTTCCTTTCGGCTTGTTCCATTAGGGGTCGCCACAGTGTGTCATCCTTTTCCCTGTAAGCCTATCTCCTGCAACCTCCTCTGTAACACCAACTGCCCTCATGTCTTCCCTCACGTCATCCATCAACCTTCTCTTTGGTCTTCCTCTAGCTCTCTTGTCTGGCAGCTCCATCCTCATCACCATTCTACAAATATACTCACTATTTCTCCTCTGAACGTGTCCAAACCATCGAAGTCTGCTCTCTCTAATTTTGTCTCCAAAACATTGAACCTTGGCTGTCCCTCTGATGACTTTGTTTTCAGTTTAAATTTTATCCAACCTGGTCACTCCTAGAGCGAACCTGAACATCTTCATTTCCGCCACCTCCAGCTCTGCTTCCTGTTGTCTCTTCAGTGCCACCGTCTCTAATCCGTACATCATGGCTGGCCTCACCACTGTCTTTTAAACTTTGCCCTTCATCCTAGCAGAGACTCTTCTCTCACATAACACACCTGACACCTTCCTCCACCCGTTCCAACCTGCTTGGACCTGTTTCTTTACTTCCTTACCACACTTACATTTGCTCTGGACTGTAGACCCCAAGTATTTAAAGTCCTACACCCCTCTCATTCATGAACATTCTGTTTTACTTCGGCTAATCTTCATTCCTCTTTCTAACTGTTCCTCCACCTTGGGGGCTTGGGGGGTGGGGTCCCCAGCCCAATCCTGCCCTCCCCCACAGACGGGTGTATGATGCATTAAAACTGGAAGAGCAGTCAAGTGGAGGGGGGCGACCAGACCGGAAATCGGCTCAGATGTGCCAGCACCCATTTGGTTTCAAACCGTGAGCGAAGACTCTGGCCAGCATGGGCCCAGCGACTCCTGAAGCGTTTAAGGGAAGCGTTCGTTCACAAAGGCGCCCACATCGGACGACAGGACAAAATTCTCTGGGAACCCCCCCCCCCTCCATAAAGAACCTCACGTTCCCCCTTCCGAGCCTGACTATGGGGATGTAGGTTCCTGTAGCCAATTTTATTTTTAAACTGTTCTCTAGTGTTTGATCTGCAGCCACTAAGTTGTGCCACTGATAAAGTAAAAATTGCCCTTGGAATTAACCTGCGCGGTAGAGCTGCGAGATGGGTTACTACTGGACCATATACTGTGCTAAAGCAAGTTTCAGACTGTGTAATTGCAATGCCAAGTCGGAGGAACTCATCTCACTTGTCACATAAATATTTTGAAGCCATTCCTGTGAAATTCCTGTGTAAATTCTTCTCTTACCCACAAAGGGGACTGTTCTCCTATACTAATTGATCAGGATCTGTGCTTACAGATCCTGAGTTCCCTAGATCCAGTTGCAGTATCTGTGGTAGTCTGAAAATGAGTGTCTGGATAACTTGGACAGTACATCGGAGCACGTTTCACTTCCTGCTATTCTCCTCAGCTTTCTACCCCTGGCTACAGGATGAAGCACATCCAGCCTGCATTCCCATCATTTAGTGCTGGGTTTGATGGTTTGTTAACCTTAGAATAGATACTTAGAATACATACACCCATGCATACTGTACATCTACTCATCCACTCACTACATGAATGACTGTACTGAAAAAAATAAAAATTATATATATTTTTATTATTATTATTTATTATTTCACATCATAATTCAGTTTAACTATCTCTGATTTAGTTCAATTGGGTTTCATTTGATTTATATACTTTAATAATGGGTAATCTTTGCATGCCTTTTTTGTCACGATTTTGTTGAGGCTTTTGAGCTGAGGTCATAACAGTAATGATTGACTGACGAGGTGGTTTTCTTTGTTCTTTACTTGTGCTTGTGAGTCTGCAGCCATCCTTGCCTTACAAAAAGTATTTAAAATACTATGGGGAAGGAAAACCCTGGATTGCAATACAGGACAAGTTAGATTAGCCTTCTTGTTTTCCACCAATAGAAGCACACAAAGGAACAAATTGTCTTTTTCACAAAATTTGGCTTCTGTCAGGACTCTGATAATGAGTTGGACCCAAAAGCAGAGGCGAGGGAATGGACAGTTAAAGAACGAATGTTTATTGGGCTATCACTTGGTCGGAGGCAGATAGCTGCAGGCGGGCGAGGAGGTTTCATGGGCTGTGTCCGGGTTGGCAGGTTCTGGAGATGAGCAGGCTTGCAACGGACGAGTCCGATGGTCAGTAAGTGGGAGGAAACAAATGCAGGTTGGCAGGGAACAGAGGCAGGTGGCAGGCTGTGACAAAGAGCAAGAGCGGATCAGAACAATTGTCAAAAGTTTTAAGGGGGCTAAAGGGTAGACAATCGTGAGATTACAAACTCAAAGGAGATAGTAGATAATCTGGCGGTGGTGGAGTCCAGGGCCATATTAAATAGGGCAGCTAATTGGGGATAGAAAACAGCTGCTGAGTAGCTCCAATGCACCACACCTGCAAGAAACCAAACACACACACACACACACATGCCCTCTGGGGCAGAGCTCATGGCTCTGAGATTGCAGACCTAACAGGCTTCAACACACGTGAAGTAACAACATTTGTTTTTTTCTCTCTTCAAAAGTTTTTATTTTAATCATGTGTCATGTGAACACAACAGAAGGCAAATCCCTTCTCATCTAGTAATACAAATATCTCACTAGACAAATGTATTTTGCACAGTTCCAGATCAACAATGTCATTGTCAAACAAGCAATGTAACAAACATTACAAAGTTTGTTCGACACTGCTTGGTTGACAATTGACCAAGATTACTGAAGTTTTTTTGTGAGTAAAGGATTTTGATTGGCTCTTGTGACTGGTGTCATGTATTTGAGTCCAGTTAAGTTTTTGTGTTCCATGTTATCAAAAGGTAGCGTTTTCATTGCTGATTTAATGTTTTACATTACATAACAGGATGATTTCATACTTTTACACATTTTACTGACAGTTTAAGTGAAAAAAAATCGAACTGTGAGGTGTTACAACATGACTTTTATTGCGCTGATTTGTATGTTAACAAAATGTTTTAGTGAGTTAACTCAATGAGAGTGTTTGTATGTTTTTGATTACAGCAGATTTCGACTTTGGAGGTTCCCCTGTAGTCAGAACATTTAAAACGGGCTGTTTTTGTTTTTAACCAATTAAAAAAATTGTCTGTGTGTGCAGGTTACCACTGAGGCAAATGGAACAGATGTTCATTAGATAAGTGTGATTTGAAAAAATAACACACTTTATAATAACAACAAGCTCTGGTTCATTAGAGACAGGAAAGATCAACTAAACACAGTAACGACTCTTTAGACAATGCATGACTGACTTATTTGCCTAGATGGAACCAGTTCAAAAATCTACTTCATCTGAACCTCTACTTAACCCAGGGAGAATGTTTTACCAATTCACACAAACACTCTTATTTCTACCGCTAGAGCAACAACCCCAAAATCTTTTTAAAATCATTTTCCTTTTGTCACCAGTATAAACTGTACTGTGCTGCATTTCCTCATAGTGGGCTTGGGCATTTAATTACTCACCTGCAGAGAGGGGAAGTTGTCTATCAGGTGACTAAGCTTTATTTGTACAAGCACCTTTTTAAAATATTATTAAACCATGTAATAATTGTTGCGTTTAATTTTTGCTGTTAACTTTCTTTCTTTGATGCTGCTGTTAGGGTAAGTAACATAATTTAAAAAGGCTCAGCAGGTAACAACCTAAGGATCAACGAACTGATGCAATTAAAAAAATGGTGGCATCTGTTTGAGGAAGACATTTGTTTACCTTAGGAGGATGAAATACCCAGTATGGGCGCATGCACGGCATGTATTAGAGGGAAGGCCCCTTTTGGCTGAAATGTAGTATGTACTGTACTGTATGTATGTTCACATGTTCGTAGATAGATCTTTTACTGTAGGCTCATGTTAACTTTCCTAATACATGAAAATGGAAGTCATGAAAATGAAAATCTTCAGCTAAACCACTATGAATAAACAGTCAAATCAAAATCTTAATCTTCATTCGAAACAACCCGTCTACCCACCTAGGCGTCTTATCTAAAAATGTTTGCAAGGATGCCCATAACAGGTGTTATTTTTTTACTGACCTTTTCTTTGACTCACAGGTAACCAAAGTCATTTAGTAATGCTTTGGCACAAGTTATGTGCACATCACACCAGTCTTACTGCCCCTAACTGGCTAGCTGTGACATTTATAATTGAATTTAAGATACATCAGTTTGTTTTTGTCATGGTCTGCCCCTGCAGTTCCTTTGTTGGAGCTTGGGTGGCGCTTTGCGCCCCTCTAGCCCTCTCTCTCTCTCTTCCGAGTAATCATCACCACCTCGGCCGTGCAGCTGTTGTCAATCAGCATTCATCATTGCCTGCATTTAAGTCTGCCAGAAACAGGATTCCACTGCCAGAGTATTAACGTTCATCCGTGGTACACCGACTTTCTCCTCGCATGTAAGGTACGATACTCCCCGCAAGGGTACTTACCTCCATGTTCTTCTTCATCCTCAGTGCTACTTCCATGCTCCCCGCCTCACTGTTCTCACCAGCCACGCCGCCAAGCTCTTCCACCTGCTCACGCCACCGCTTCCCGCACGTTCTCCAAGACTTCTTCCGTCAACCCTGATATGATTGTATCGTGACAGAATATTCTGGCCATCATGAACCCAGCAACCCCGGAGGTGTTAAGAGTAGCGCTCACCCACCAAGGCGCCCACATTGGTAGACAGGACAAAGTTCTCCGTGAGCTCATGGAGTCATTAAGCACCCTGTCTCAACAAGTATCTTCCCAAATGCACGCCGGCCACCCTCCCATGAGTATTCCTTCGGAGTCCGCAGCCTCCGATCAATCCCACCTCCTGTAGAAAGAGACTCACGTTCCTCCGCCCGAGCCCTACTCCAGGAACTTAGATTCATGCAGCCAATTCCTCTTAAATTGCACCCTAGTATTCAATCGGCAACCGTTGAACTACCCTACCGAACAATCCAAGGTCACTTTTGTCACCAACCTCCTATGCAGAAAAGCTGCTAAATGGGCAACCGTGCTGTGGCATAATTCCTCCCCGGTGCTCGCGTCATTTGAGTAATTTCCCTCCGAATTTAAAAAGGTCTTCGACCTCCCCGTTCAGGGCAGGGAAACCACTCAACGCCTCCTTAAGGTCACTCAGGGCTCTAGTTCCGTGGCAGGTGGTTAAAAATGCTCAAAAAACCCAATCGGATCCCAAGACTGGACCTCCTGACCGGCTGTTTGTACCCAGTTTGGCAGGTTCTGATGTTCTCCAGTGGGCACACAATTCAAAACTCAACTGTCATCCCGGAACCACCCGCACCATCCAATTCATACAACAGCACTTCTGGTGTCCCAGCCTGGTGAAAGACACCCGGGAGTTGGTCGGAGCCTTCTCTGTCTGTGTCTGAGGAAAGACTTCACATCTGCCCCGAGCTGCTTTGTTGTGGGTGGCGCTTTCCGCCCCTCTCTCCCTCTCCCTCTCCCTCTCTCTCTCTTCCCAATAATCAGCACCATCTTGGCCGCGCACCTGTTGTCAATCAGCATTCATCATTGCCTGCATTTAAGCCTGCCAGATGCAGGATTCCACCACCAGAGTATTAACGTTCATCCGTGGTACACCGGCTTTCTCCTCGCATGTAGGCTACGCTACTCCCCACATCGTACTTACCTCTGTGTTCTTCTTCATCCTCTGTGCTCCTTCCGTGCTCCCCGCCTCGCTGTACTCTCAAGCCACGCACCAAGCTCTTTCACCTGCTCACGCCACCATTCCTACTCCTGACGGTCCACCATAAGGCCTTGAAGATCATACTCTGAACTCTATTCAAAACCATTCTCCTCGACTTCTTCCGCCTCCGTCTGCTTTTGGGTCCATGCAACCCTGATACAACTGTATTGTGACAGTTTTAATGCAATAAACGGTCAGGCTTCCTGTCTACAGTATATTTATGAGCTGCTAACTCCATATGAACCTGACCGCCCATACAGAAGCCTCCTAATGGCCCCCACCCCACCCTACACCAACCCCCACCGACCCCATAAACACACACTGTGGTACAGTG
This sequence comes from Phycodurus eques, assembly GCF_024500275.1. Classification (NCBI taxonomy): domain Eukaryota; kingdom Metazoa; phylum Chordata; class Actinopteri; order Syngnathiformes; family Syngnathidae; genus Phycodurus; species Phycodurus eques. The sequence goes on along the minus strand of NC_084529.1, from coordinate 5,725,035 downwards.
ATTCTCAACCAATGTGCCACAGAACATTAGTTACAAATGGTAAATAAGACATTATTAAGCCTTCACTTTAAGACGGCTATTTGTCATGGTCTATGTTTCGGTTTGGATAGTGTTTTGTTTTGTTTCATGTTTTCCGGTGTCCTATGTTGTTCATGTCTAAAGTGCTCATTTAGTCTTGTGTCCACCTGTTCTTGTCAACCTTCTACCTCGTGTCAACCAATCAATTCCCTCCAGCCACTCGTGCTTTGTCCAGGTATTCCTTGTCTCGTCATTTTGTTTTTATTTAGTTCACTGGTTTCTTTCAGTGCAGGTGGTTTGGCTCACCACGGCGCTCTCGGATCGTGGTGAGGCTGGTCTTTTGTTCGCCGGGGGCATGTGTTAAGGAAGTGTGACCTGATTGACCGCAATAAATCCACAGCCGCTGGATGACGCGACGCTGACGTTCCAGGATCAGGCAGGCTTAAATGCAGGTGATAAAGAGGGCTGATTGGTGATAGGTGAGCGGTCGAGGAAGGTGCTGGAAAGAGGGAGTGGAGGGGAGAGGGTGCAAAGCACCACCTAGGCTCCAACAATAGTACTGCAGGGCAGCTCATGACAATGAGGTTGATTCTCAGGTAGGGCAGCGTCTTTTGGCTCAGAATCGGTCTCGTGCCTCAAACATGTAGGGATGTGTAGGCATAAGAAAGTTGCTAGATTAAGTAGCATCCATTTTTCAGGTCATAGTAGTGGCATTTAATTGACAGTTGACAGTTGAGCAGAACATGGTTTCAGCACATTTAGCAGACACACTCAGACACAAGTTTGAAACCTCATTTAATATACTCTATGTGCCGATTTTTTTAATCATTCAAACATGGCAGTGTTAACAACACTCTTCTCTGTGGTTTGTCAAATTTACAAGAAAATTGTTTTTGCTTTCCAAGGTCCTTAAATTCCCCTCCTTGAGTAGTCACCTTGTCGTGGTGGAGGGGTTTGTGTGTCCCAGTGATCCTAGGAGCTAAGTTGTCTGGGGATTTATGCCCCTGGCAGGGTCACCCATGACAAACAGGTCCTAGGTGAGGGACCAGACAAAGCACGGCTCAAACACCCCTAATGATGACAAACAATGGACTTCGTTTTCCCTTGCCCGGACGCGGGTCACCGGGGCCCCCCACTGGAGCCAGGCCTGGTGGTGGGGCTGTAAGGCGAGCACCTGGTGGCCGGGCCTGCACCCATGGGGCCCAGCCGGGCACAGCCCGAAAGGGTAACGTGGGTCCCCCTTCCCATGGGCTCACCACCTGTGGGAGGGGCCATAGGGGTTGGGTGCAGTGTGAGCTGGGCGGTGGCCGAAGGCGGGGACCTTGGCGATCCGATCCCCGGCTACAGAAGCTGGCTCTAGGGACATGGAATGTCACCTCTCTGGCAGGGAAGGAGCCCGAGATGGTGTGTGAGGTCGAGAAGTTCCGACTAGATATAGTCGGACTCGCCTCCACACACAGCTTGGGCTCTGGTACCAGTCCTCTCGAAAGGGGTTTGACTCTCTTCCACTCTGGAGTTGCCCACGGTGAGAGGCGCCGAGCAGGTGTGGGTATACGTATTGCCCCCCGGCTCGGCGCCTGTACGTTGGGGTTCACCCCGGTGGACGAGATGGTAGCCTCCCTCCGCCTTCGGGTGGGGGGACGGGTCCTGACTGTTGTTTGTGCCTATGCACCAAACAACAGTTCAGAGTACCCACCCTTTTTGGAGTCCTTGGAGGGGGTGCTGGAGAGCGCTCCCGCTGGGGATTCCATTGTTCTGTTGGGGGACTTCAATGCTCACGTGGGCAATGACAGTGAGACCTGGAAGAGCGTGATTGGGAGGAACGCCCCCCCCCCCCCGATCAGAACCCGAGCGGTGTTCTGTTATTGGACTTCTGTGCTCGTCATGGATTGTCCATAACGAACACCATGTTCAAGCATAAGGGTGTCCACACGTGCACTTGGCACCAGGACACCCTAGGTCGCAGTTCGATGATCGACTTTGTGGTCATGTCATCGGACTTGCGGCCACATGTCTTGGACACTCGGGTGAAGAGAGGGGCGGAGCTGTCAACTGATCACCACCTGGTGGTGAGTTGGCTCCGATGGTGGAGGAAGATGCCGGTCCGACGTGGCAGGCCCAAACGTATTGTGAGGGTCTGCTGGGAACGTCTGGCAGAATCCCCTGTCAGAAGGAGTTTCAACTGCCACCTCCGACAGAACTTTGCTCATGTTCCGGGGGAGGCTGGGGACATCGAGTCCGAGTGGACCATGTTCCACGCCTCCATTGCTGAGGCGGCCGACCGGAGCTGTGGCCGTAAGGTGGTCGGTGCCTGTCGTGGCAGCAATCCCCGAACCCGTTGGTGGACACCAACGGTGAGGTGCTGAAGAAGGAGTCCTATTGGGCCTTTTTGGCCTGTGGGACTCCTGAGGCAGCTGATGGGTACCGGCTGGCCAAGCGGAATGCAGCTCTGGTGGTCGCTAAAGCAAAAACTCGGGTGTGGGAGGAGTTCGGTGAGGCCATGGAGAAAGACTTCCGGACGGCTTTGAGGAAATTCTGGTCCACCATCCGACGTCTCAGGAGAGGAAAACAGTGCACCACCAACACTGTGTATAGCGGGGATGGGGCGCTGCTGACCTCGGCTCGGGACGTTGTGAGTCGGTGGGGAGAATACTTCGAAGACCTCCTCAAACCCACCGACACGCCTTCCCATGAGGAAGCAGAGTGTGGGTTCTCTGAGGCGGGCTCTCCTATCTCTGGGTTTGAGGTCACCGAGGTAGTTAAAAAGCTCCTCGGTGGCAGGGCCCCGGGGGTGGATGAGATTCGCCCGGAGTTCCTAAAGGCTCTGGATGTTGTGGGGCTGTCCTGGTTGACACGCCTCTGCAACATCGCGTGAACATCGGGGACAGTGCCTCTGGATTGGCAGACTGGGGTGGTGGTCCCCCTTTTTAAGAAGCGGGACCGGAGGGTGTGTTCCAACTACAGGGGCATCACACTGCTCAGCCTCCCTGGTAAGGTCTATTCAGGGGTGCTGGAGAGGAGGGTCCGTCGGGAAGTCGAATCTCAGATTCAGGAGGAGCAGTGTGGTTTTCGTCCTGGCCGTGGAACAGTGGACCAGCTCTACACCCTCGGCAGGGTCCTCGAGGGTGAATGGGAGTTCACCCAACCAGTCTACATGTGTTTTGTGGACTTGGAGAAGGCGTTCGACCGTGTCCCTCGGAGAGTCCTGTGGAGGGTGCTTCAGGATTATGGGGTACCGAACACCCTGATACGGGCTGTTCGGTCCCTGTACGACCGGAGTCAGAATTTGGTCCGCATATCCGGCAGTAAGTCGGACTCGTTCCCGGTGAGGGTTGGACTCCGCCAAGGCTGCCCTTTGTCGCCGATTCTGTTCATAACTTTTATGGACAGAATTTCTAGGCGCAGCCAAGGCGTAGAGGGGGTCCGGTTTGGTGGCCTCAGTATTGCATCTCTGCTTTTTGCTGATGATGTGGTTCTGTTGGCTTCATCAAACCGTGAGCTCCAACTCTCACTGGAGCAGTTCGCAGCCGAGTGTGAAGGGGCTGGGATGAGAATCAGCACCTCCAAATCTGAGACCATGGTCCTCAGTCGGAAAAGGGTGGCATGCCCTCTCCAGGTCGGGGATGAGATCCTTCCCCAAGTGGAGGAGTTCAAGTATCTTGGGGTCTTGTTCACGAGTGAGGGAAGAATGGAACGGGAGATCGACAGACGGATCGGTGCAGCGTCTGCAGTGATGCGGACTTTGTATCGGTCCGTTGTGGTAAAGAAGGAGCTAAGCCGAAAGGCGAAGCTCTCAATTTACCGGTCGATCTTCGTTCCTACCCTCACCTATGGTCATGAGCTGTGGGTCGTGACCGAAAGAACGAGATCCCGGATACAAGCGGCCGAAATGAGTTTCCTCCGCAGGGTGTCCGGGCTCTCCCTTAGAGATAGGGTGAGAAGCTCGGTCATCCAGGAGGATTTCAGAGTAGAGCCGCTGCTCCTCCGCATTGAGAGGAGCCAGATGAGGTGGCTGGGGCATCTGATTCGGATGCCTCCCGGACGCCTCCCTGGTGGGGTGTTCCGGGCACGTCCCACCGGGAGGAGACCCCGGGGATGACCCAGGACACGCTGGAGAGACTACGTCCTTCGGCTGGCCTGGGAACGCCTCAGGATCCCTCCGGAAGAGCTGGATGAAGTGGCTCGGGAGAGGGAAGTCTGGGCGTCCCTGCTAAAGCTACTGCCCCTGCGACCCGACCCGGATAAGCGGTAGAAAATGGATGGATGGATGGATGGAGGTCCTTAAATTGACAATTAAGAAAAACAAAAAGCTCAACTACCAACCCAGAAAGCAAGCACTATGTTCATGAGTAACAGTGGTATCCTGCATGGTCCAGCCAACCCTGGGTTTGAACAGACCAGGGTGATGGTCCTCCTTTTTCATAAGGGGGACCCGGCGCTGTGTTCGACCTACAGAATGAACACACTCCTCAGCCACCCTAGTAAGAAAGGAAGACAGACTGCGTTTTGTCAGTGATTCTGTTCCTTTATGGACAGAATTTCTAGGCGCAGCTGAAGTGTTGAGTGGGTCCAGTTCGCTGGTCTCAGTATTACAGCTCTGCTTTTTGCAGATTATGTGATTCTGTTGAGTTCATGAAGACTTAATCTTCAACTCTCACTGGACAGGTTCTCACCTGAGTGTGAAACAATTGGGATAACAATCAGCAAATCCAAATATGAGGCCATTGTCCTCAGTTGGAAAAGGGCGGAGTGCCCTCTCCGGGTCGGGAATGGGATCCTCCTTCAAGTGCAGGAGTCTTGGGGTCTTGTTGACAAATGAGGAGAGAATGAAATGGGAGAGTCACATGTAAATTGGTGAAACGTCTGCAATGATGCGGACTCTGCATTGATCTGTCATAGTGAAGAAGGAGCTGAGCCAAAAGGGGAAGCTCTCGATTTATTGGTTGAGCGATGTTCCCATTCTCAGCTATGATCACAAGCTGTGGCTCATGAATGAAAGTAGATTGCGGATACAAGCGGCCAAGATTAATTTCCTCTGCATGGTGTCTGGGCTCTCCCTTATTGATAGGCTGAAAAGCATGGTAAATCACGAGGGGCTCAGAATAGAGCTGCTCCTCTTCCACATCGAGAGGGAGTGGATCTCAGGCATCTGGATAGGTAACCTAGGACATGTTGGAAAGACTGTCGCTTGGTTGGCCTGGGAATGCCTTGGGATCCCCCCGGAATAGCTGGGGAGAGGGAAGTCTGGGCTTCCCTGCTTAAGCTACTGGCCCCGCAACCCAACCCGGATATAGTTTTGTTCTTGTACAAGATATTAGAGCATATGACTGTGACACTCATTTTTTTGCGTGCGTTTGTCCATTTGTATCTGGTCTATTAGTAATCCATTCATCCATCCATCCATCCATTTTCTGATCCGCTAGTCCTCACTAGAGTCGCGGGCATGCTGGAGCCTATCCCAGCTATCATCGTACAGGAGGCGGGGTACACCCTGAACTGGTTGCCAGGCAATCGCAGGGCACATACAAACAAACAATCATTCACACTCACACTCACACCTACGGGCAATTTAGAGTTTTCAATTAACCTACCATGAATGTTTTTGGGATGTGGGAAGAAACCGGAGTGCCCGGAGAAAAGCCACGCAGGGACGGGGAGAACATGCAAACTCCACACAGGCGGGGCTGGGGATTGAACCCCGGTCCTCAGAACTGTGAGGCTAACGCTATAACCAGTCGCCCACCGTGCCACCTATTAGTAATCCAATTAACCATATTATTAGAAACTGTAACATATACCAAAACTGTCTGCAAACCACATTGGAGTGTGTGCGTGTGTGTTTGTGTGTGTGTGTGTGTGTGTGTGTGTGCGTGTGTGTGTCTGCAGTACAGGTATATTGAAAGAGAACACTCAAAAATAATACAACAAACAATAAACATCACAGCATTAATCAGACAGATGGAAGTATAAATGCATTTCTGAAACAGAATTTGACAATATTTGTATCATTTACATCCATCCATCCATTTTCAACACCACTTATCCTGGTTAGGGGCACTGGAGCCTATCCCAGCTGACTTCGGGCAAAAGGCGAACTACACCCTGAACTGGTCGCTAGTCAGTCGCAGGGCACATATACACACGGACAACCATTGGCACTCACACCGTCCCTGAGTGGGAACTGAACCCACGCTGCCCCCACCAAAGTCAGGCGAGTGTACCACTACACCATCAGTGACTGTATAATTTACATTCATGTAAAAAATGCCAGCAATGCCCTATATCCACTGAAGCCAATACTTTTTCTGTGTTTGTGTGCGGGTGTGCATGCTTGGTTGTGTGCTTGTGTGTGTGTGTGTGTGTGTGTGTGTATGTTGAGACCTAGGATGTGTGTCATGAATTCATGCATGCACTGAATTAATTCTAAGTGTGTGTGTGTTGAAGCATGGACTGTATTAATTGTATGTGCATGTGCATTCATGCAGTGCAAGAGTGCCTGTAAACCTAAACAAGTACAATTTAAAAACTGAACGTTTTCAGAAATTGAATGCATTATGGAATCTTAATTCACTATGAGCTTTAATGTGTTCATGTCCTTTTTCAAAGCAGTCATTTTAAAATGGTAAAACAAACAAAAAAATGCCTTCAGCAATCGAAGATCATCTGCCCTTCAATTTGAGCGTTTTGCTATACAACAATTGCAATTGCAAATAGAGCATACATGGCTCACGTTTTTATTTATTAATCGTCACTATGCTAAGTGAAGCGACTTGACAATGAAATTAAAAATGTTCCTGTAGTGTGGTGCATCCTGCAATAAATAGAACTTAATGGTCAATGTTTTACTTATTATTTATCTGATTTTACTGGTTAGCGCGTCAGCCTCACAGTTCTGAGGACCCGGGTTCAATCCCCGGCCCCGCCTGTGTGGAGTTTGCATTTTCTCCCCGTGCCTGCGTGGGTTTTCTCCGGGCACTCCGGTTTCCTCCCACATCCCAAAAACATGCATTAATTGGAGACTCTAATTTGCCCGTAGGCATGACTGTGAGTGCGAATGGTTGTTTGTTTCTATCTATGTGCCCTGCGATTGGCTGGCAACCAGTTCAGGGTGTACCCCGCCTCCTGCCTGATGAGAGCTGGGATAGGCTCCGGCACACCCGCGACCCTAGTGAGGATAAGCGGTACGGAAGATGAATGAATGAATGAATAATGTTGGTGTTACACAAGCTACAGTCAGTTTGAGGAGCGATTGGGGGGCTTCAAATGTCATCAAATGTCTACTTGGCCTTGAATATAACCAAATAGATCTTATCTGTAACTTTTATTGAGTGAAATAAATCCAGCCCTGTTGGAGCTTGGGTGGCGCTTTGCGCCCCTCTCGCCCTCTCTCTCTCTCTTCCGAGTAATCATCACCACCTCGGCCGTGCAGCTGTTGTCAATCAGCATTCATCATTGCCTGCATTTAAGTCTGCCAGAAACAGGATTCCACTGCCAGAGTATTAACGTTCATCCGTGGTACACCGACTTTCTCCTCGCATGTAAGGTACGATACTCCCCGCAAGGGTACTTACCTCCATGTTCTTCTTCATCCTCAGTGCTCCTTCCATGCTCCCCGCCTCACTGTTCTCACCAGCCACGCCGCCAAGCTCTTCCACCTGCTCACGCCACCGCTTCCCGCACGTTCTCCAAGACTTCTTCCGTCAACCCTGATATGATTGTATCGTGACAGAATATTCTGGCCATCATGAACCCAGCAACCCCGGAGGTGTTAAGAGTAGCGCTCACCCACCAAGGCGCCCACATTGGTAGACAGGACAAAGTTCTCCGTGAGCTCATGGAGTCATTAAGCACCCTGTCTCAACAAATATCTTCCCAAATGCACGCCGGCCACCCTCCCATGAGTATTCCTTCGGAGTCCGCAGCCTCCGATCAATCCCACCTCCTGTAGAAAGAGACTCACGTTCCTCCGCCCGAGCCCTACTCCAGGAACTTAGATTCATGCAGCCAATTCCTCTTAAATTGCACCCTAGTATTCAATCGGCAACCGTTGAACTACCCTACCGAACAATCCAAGGTCACTTTTGTCACCAACCTCCTATGCAGAAAAGCTGCTAAATGGGCAACCGTGCTGTGGCATAATTCCTCCCCGGTGCTCGCGTCATTTGAGTCATTTCCCTCCGAATTTAAAAAGGTCTTCGACCTCCCCGTTCAGGGCAGGGAAACCACTCAACGCCTCCTTAAGGTCACTCAGGGCTCTAGTTCCGTGGCAGGTGGTTAAAAATACTCAAAAAACCCAATCGGATCCCAAGACTGGACCTCCTGACCGGCTGTTTGTACCCAGTTTGGCAGGTTCTGATGTTCTCCAGTGGGCACACAATTCAAAACTCAACTGTCATCCCGGAACCACCCGCACCATCCAATTCATACAACAGCACTTCTGGTGTCCCAGCCTGGTGAAAGACACCCGGGAGTTGGTCGGAGCCTTCTCTGTCTGTGTCTGAGGAAAGACTTCACATCTGCCCCGAGCTGGTTTGTTGTGGGTGGCGCTTTCCGCCCCTCTCTCCCTCTCCCTCTCCCTCTCTCTCTCTTCCCAATAATCAGCACCATCTTGGCCGCGCACCTGTTGTCAATCACCATTCCTCATTGCCTGCATTTAAGCCTGCCAGATCCACGATTCCACCACCAGAGTATTAACGTTCATCCGTGGTACACCGGCTTTCTCCTCGCATGTAGGCTACGCTACTCCCCACATCGTACTTACCTCTGTGTTCTTCTTCATCCTCTGTGCTCCTTCCGTGCTCCCCGCCTCGCTGTACTCTCAAGCCACGCACCAAGCTCTTTCACCTGCTCACGCCACCATTCCTACTCCTGACGGTCCACCATCAGGCCTTGAAGATCATACTCTGAACTCTATTCAAAACCATTCTCCTCGACTTCTTCCGCCTCCGTCTGCTTTTGGGTCCATTCAACCCTGATACAACTGTATTGTGACAGTTTTAATGCAATAAACGGTCAGGCTTCCTGTCTACAGTATATTTATGAGCTGCTAACTCCATATGAACCTGACCGCCCATACAGAAGCCTCCTAATGGCCCCCACCCCACCCTACACCAACCCCCACCGACCCCATAAACACACACTGTGGTACAGTGATTCTCAACCAATGTGCCACAGAACATTAGTTACAAATGGTAAATAAGACATTATTTAGCCTTCACTTTAAGACGGCTATTTGTCATGGTCTATGTTTCGGTTTGGATAGTGTTTTGTTTTGTTTCATGTTTTCCGGTGTCCTATGTTGTTCATGTCTAAAGTGCTCATTTAGTCTTGTGTCCACCTGTTCTTGTCAACCTTCTACCTCGTGTCAACCAATCAATTCTCTCCAGCCACTCGTGTTTTGTCCAGGTATTCCTTGTCTCGTCATTTTGTTTTTATTTAGTTCACTGGTTTCTTTCAGTGCAGGTGGTTTGGCTCACCATGGCGCTCTCGGATCGTGGTGAGGCTGGTCTTTTGTTCGCCGGGGGCATGTGTTAAGGAAGTGTGACCTGATTGACCGCAATAAATCCACAGCCGCTGGATGACGCGACGCTGACGTTCCAGGATCAGGCAGGCTTAAATGCAGGTGATAATGAGGGCTGATTGGTGATAGGTGAGCGGTCGAGGAAGGTGCTGGAAAGAGGGAGTGGAGGGGAGAGGGTGCAAAGCACCACCTAGGCTCCAACAATAGTACTGCAGGGCAGCTCATGACAATGAGGTTGATTCTCAGGTAGGGCAGCGTCTTTTGGCTCAGAATCGATCTCGTGCCTCAAACATGTAGGGATGTGTAGGCATAAGAAAGTTGCTAGATTAAGTAGCATCCATTTTTCAGGTCATAGTAGTGGCATTTAATTGACAGTTGACAGTTGAGCAGAACATGGTTTCAGCACATTTAGCAGACACACTCAGACACAAGTTTGAAACCTCATTTAATATAGTCTATGTGCCGATTTTTTTAATCATTCAAACATGGCAGTGTTAACAACACTCTTCTCTGTGGTTTGTCAAATTTACAAGAAAATTGTTTTTGCTTTCCAAGGTCCTTAAATTCCCCTCCTTGAGCAGTCACCTTGTCGTGGTGGAGGGGTTTGTGTGTCCCAGTGATCCTAGGAGCTACGTTGTCTGGGGCTTTATGCCCCTGGCAGGGTCACCCATGACAAACAGGTCCTAGGTGAGGGACCAGACAAAGCACGGCTCAAACACCCCTAATGATGACACACAATGGACTTCGTTTTCCCTTGCCCGGACGCGGGTCACCGGGGCCCCCCACTGGAGCCAGGCCTGGTGGTGGGGCTGTAAGGCGAGCACCTGGTGGCCGGGCCTGCACACCCGCGACCCTAGTGAGGATAAGCGGTACGGAAGATGAATGAATGAATGAATAATGTTGGTGTTACACAAGCTACAGTCAGTTTGAGGAGCGATTGGGGGGCTTCAAATGTCATCAAATGTCTACTTGGCCTTGAATATAACCAAATAGATCTTATCTGTAACTTTTATTGAGTGAAATAAATCCAGCCCTGTTGACATTGAACTTTATTTAAAGAGCCTGTAAAGTAAAAAAAAAATGTCATAAATTTGACACACTACAGAGAAGAGTATTTTTTACAAGCCGGCCAACTTTGAATAAGTTAAAAAATTGGCAATATATTGGTACATAAAAATCAAGCTTCAGAATGGTGAAGAACTGAGACGTTCTCTCAGCTTTCAGAGGCTGTGGGCGTGTTGCTGAATGCTCTGAAAATGCCGCCCCGAAGAACTTTCTGATGTCAATCAAATATGCGCATTCTCTCCAGGCTCCTCCCCAGCGATGTACATGTTCTCACGGGCCACATACTGCCACTCTGTGGTGGTCAGCCAGTGGCACTGGCAGAATTTCCCCTCCTTTGCCGCCGTTGAAACCCAGTGGGCATTTGGTGGAATCATAGTCACCCTTGGTGTACTCTGAGGCGGCCACAGAAGCACAATGAACCGATCCCCTGAGTTGTTTGTTTCTCCTCCTCCTTGCCCCACGACGTCCCGACCGGCCAACAAGTACTCTGAGGCTGATTGGCCTAACGCCATTGCGCCGCTACTAACGGCTACTTACTCTAGCCGCTGGTGGGCTGGGGTGGGGCGTCTGAGCCATCCGGGTGGCCACTGTCTCACAATGTGCGCCACGTGGGTGCACATGGCAGAGACTGGAGCCCAAATAACACATGACACTTAAGCGAAGTGAAGATATATTTTTCCAGGTTGTAGGCATTGCTTCATGGCTAACTGCACGCTCTAGTGGTAGAAATGGGCCAAGTTATTATTACGAAGGAAGTGGCCCCTTTGCGCCGAATAGCCACTGTTGGAATAAAAGGCGTTCAATACTTATTTAGTAGAGGGAAGCTTACTGATGCCAGAAGAAACTGGGAATTCGTTTTAGCACCGCCCAAAAAATCCATACAACTGAGATGGTGAAATAGAGTTTGCACGATTTCAGCACTTATCTTCAAACATATTTATATTTAGAAATAAATCACGAAAATGACTCTCTTGTTCTTAAAGAAATTATCACTTTTAAGTTGCATCCATCCATCCATTTTCTGAGCCGCTTATGCTCACATGGGTCGCGGGCGTGCCGGATCCTATCCCAGCTATCATCGGGCAGGAGGCGGGGTACACCCTGAACTGGTTGCCAGCCAATCGTAGGGCACATATAAACAAATAACCATTTGCATCCACATCTATGGGCAATATTAGAATCTTCAATTAACCTAATACATGTTTTTGGGATGTGGGAGGAAACCAGAGTGCCCAGAGAAACCCCACGCAGGCACGGGGAAAGCATGCAAACTCCACACAGGCGGGGCCGGGGATTGAACCCCGATCCTCACAACTGTGAGGCAAACGCTCTGTAACCAGTCGCCCACCGTGCCGCCACTTTTAAGTTGATTAGAAAAATAATTCAACATCAGTCTTCTTGTCTGCATGTTTCGAACAGACAGACCTCATTAGAGAGACAAATACAATGTAATGTTAAATGACATGGAAACTGAATCATCTAACAATACATGCCCACACATATGGTGCAGCTGCTAAGTGTGTGATGGAGGGGGTTGGGGGTACGTGAGTGTGTGTGTGCGTGCGTGTGTTAGTGTGTTTGCATGTGTGTGTGTGTGTGTGTGTGTGTGCGTGTGTTATGTGTATGTGTGTGCGCTTTTTGTTTGCCTGCCCAGACACATCATGTTTTGTCTTTGTCCTGAATTAAGGCCCTTGGTCACATGCAAACATCATACCACGGCAGGAAGTGAGAGAAAGCAATTTCGCTAATGAGATTTGTTTACCCATCTTCCACACTTTTTGGAGAGTTCAGCCAAAATACCATGCTGCTCGGTAAATAAGCCAAAATACCATGCTGCTCGGTAAATAAGCCAAAATACCATGCTGCTCGGTAAATAAAGTTAAAAACATAATACAAGACTGATTCTTGATAACACTACACTGGTAGATACCAACATCAACTCCATCCTCTAAAAGGCCCAGCAAAGGATGTACTTCCTGCGGCTTGTGAGGAAGCACGGCCTGCCACAGGAGCTGTTGAGGCAGTTCTACACAGCGGCCATTGAATCAGTCCTGTGTTCTTCCATCACAGTCTGGTTTGGTGCTGCTACAAAAAAGGACAAACTCCGACTGCAACGGGCAATGAAAACTGCTGAAACAATTGTCGGTACCCGCCTATCTACCCTTGAGGACTTACATGCTGCCAGAACTAAGGCAAGAGCATGCAAAATTGTCTTGGACCCTTTATATTCTGGTTACCACCTCTTCCAGCTTCCATTTCCTCAGGCCGGCACTATCGATCAATGCAAACTAAAACAAGCAGACATTCCAACAGCTGCTTACCTCTTGCCATTAACTTCTTTAACAGTTAATTTACAATTCCATTGCAACTTAAAAGTGATCATTTCTTTAAGAACAAGAGTCATTTTCATGATTTATTTCTAAATATAAATATGTTTGAAGATAAGTGCTGAAAACGTGCAAACTCTATTTCACCATCTCAGTTGTATGGATTTTTTGGGCGGGGCTAAAATGAATTCCCAGTTATGCACTTGGGCTTCTGGCATCAGTAAGCTTCCCTCTACTATCCATCCATCCATTTTCAACACCGCTTATCCTGGTTAGGGTCGAAAAAGATTGCCGACAAACACATCCAGCCCAACCACATCACCAACACGGACGCTCACTTTCGACATCCCGGTGAACAACACTGTAGAGAAGAAGGGGACCACCACGTTAGCGATACGCACAATGGGGCACGAGAAGTCGGCTTTTACTGTTGTGCTTGGTTGCCATGGTAATGGACAGAAACTGCCTCCTATGGTGATTTTTAAGAGGAAGACGCTGCCTAAAGAAATGTTTCCAGCCGAAGTCATCGTTAAGGCCAATCAAAAGGGCTGGATGGACGAGGAGAAAATGAGAGAGTGGCTGAGTGAGGTGTACGTAAAGAGACCGGATGTTTTTTTTCCATGCGTCACCGTCCCTGTTGATCTGTGACTCCACGCGCACCCATCTCACAGCCGCTGTGAAAAACCAAGTACAACTAAGACTGGGAGGCAACGCCGGGCCAGTTACGCCACCATATGTGAATGGATTGTGGATGACAATAACTCTGACTCTGACAATGACGAGAGGGAACCCGCCGTGTTTGTTGGAGAACTTGCTCAGCTGTTCATTTCGGATACAGAAGATGAGGACTTTGATGGATTTGTGGATGAGGATTGATCAAAAAATAACATGAGTACATTGTTAAAAACTTCAATAAAGTACAACCGAACTCAGTTTTGCTCCCGCTGCCTTTTTAAAAACATTGTTTTACCGTGCATGCATGCTACCGTATGTTTTCAGAGAGCATATGTTTTACAACATGCCTGCGCCCTATAATATGGTGCGCCTTATATATGTGTTAAATACAGAAATAGACCCCGTAACTGAGACTGCGCCTTTTAATGTGGTAGTGACCCATGCAGGCGCAATGAAATGCATAGTTAAAAGGATTTTTTTTTTCAGAAGTGATATGGCATAATAGACAATATGTCAGAATATTTTTTGTTACTGGTAGGGATTTTTTCCAGACTTTGTACAAGAATAAGTACTTACATTCGAGTACTCACGAATACTAAGTATCGATACTTAGTTGCCATGTTAAAAATGTCTTTTAATTTCATCAAGTTCTGTATTGTTCAAATACACAAAACGCAAAGCTTTCTTGGACATGGCATGCTCAACATGTTTTACTCAAATAGAACACTTTTTCGACACTTTTTTTCAGACCGATACCAGTACGAGTACTCGAGTACTCACCGATACTTATACTGAGTACCAATACTACTAGCACTTTTGATAGATACATTTTCAATTAACACAATGAGATAGAATTGTGACGGGAGACATTTCTTCCTTTCTGACACACATGATTATTCGCCGATGTGTCAAACCGCCACAGTGTAGCACCAAATACTGGCAAGGAGGACTTACCTGATGTCAGATTTGTTTTGCTTTAAGTGCTGGTGGCTGTTATCAGCAGCCTTCAACTCCACACCTTGAAATAAGGCTGGTCGTACTTGCCCATCCCTACTATGAGCAAGCCACCCATTTTTGCCTTCGCAAGTCTTCAGTAAACGATAGTGTTTTGGGTTTATTTCTTCGCTTTTCCACCATATGATATCTTTTACATTAAAAAGAAGTTGTTTGTTTTTGAGCCTGAAAAACAACAAAGACAACATTAGGTAAGTGATTTTTTTGACTCACAGTATTTGTGTGTAATTTTTGTTTTAAATATATTTTATAATGCCAATTCAATCATGTGTACTGCGATTGTTTCCGCAGCGTTCTGCAACTTCCTGTGTCAAGGTTTTGACTTATTTCCTGTCCTTGAAGAGTAAATTCCAACGCAGACAGGCATAAATAACCATAAATATGAAGACAAGTTAGCTTGGCTAACCAGCGTGCCTACGTGTTAATGTTCCCCTCAAAGGCAAAGCATGGATATTGAAAATAACCGTTAACTTGTTTATTTCTGAACCGATTTTCACAAGGCTTACTTTTTTTTGTCAACGTCAAAGCATGTTCCATCAATACAGTACATTTAAAAAAAAAATAATTAAAACAAATAAAAGTTTTTACCAGTTCCCTTGTTGTGATTGTACAGCATTGTGTACAACCGTATGCAGCACAATGTGCTGCCCTCATTGTTCTTTTGATTTTCTTGCAAACCACATACATGGGAAGCGCTGACGACTTTGCCCTTCCTAGTTTAGCGTCACTGTAGGCATGAAAAGGTCTGTTGTATCTCCCTATTCATATCTGTGGACATAACAATCATAATATCACAACATCATTATTTGTGAATAGAATACACTTAAGGAGTGTGGAAATGACTGTGTTGATAGCAAAACAAGGTGAAAGGAGCTTACTTAATGTCTGTCTGAAAAAAGGAACCATGCAGAATAAGTATACCAACAGATTTAAGCTATTTACAATACTGTATGGCAAAAATGAGGGCAAATACTGAAATAAAAGTGAGGTATCAAAGAGATGTATGGTATTTTTTTAGTTGTAAGAGGGCAGTAGTATTGATAACTGTTTTTTATGGCAGGAGAGAGAAGGACACAGAGAGGGAGGAGAGGAAAAGTTGCTAATGGACTGTGAGCTGTTGGTATTGATCAGGCACACAGACATAGAGGTGAGATGCAGCACAATGACCTGACAGCGCTGCTGATCGAAAACTAATTCCCCTCCATCGTAATCATCATCTTCTTCATCACTGTCGTCACAATCCCATCAAAGCCACAGATGGGACATGGTTCAGCCACAATAACATTGTCTGTAGAAATGGAAAATAAATTGTGATTCTCACAAATGTTCTGTCAGATGCTAAAGAACTAAGAGTGATATCTACTGATAGGCAGGATTTGCTTGTTTATTAAACTAATTTTTAGTCATGCTTATACAGTATAGACACAGCCTCTTCATGCAAACTAATCTTTCATTACTGACAATGCACTAGTTTTACAACCACTGATGTCACTTCAGAATCGGAATCGGAATCGGAATCGGAATCATCTTTATTTGCCAAGTATGTCAAAAACACACGAGTAATTTGTCTCCGGTAGTTGGAGCCGCTCTAGTACGACAACAGACAAGTCGATTGACAGAGAATACGTTTGAAACATAAAAACACAGTCACTGAGCAATAAAAGGTTACCAGTAATGTGGTAATGCCGGTACATTTTTTTTATTTTTTTGACAATTCTGCAGTCCTGTCATATTGTCCATATATTTTTTTAATTGGTGCTGCTTGCTTAAAACTAGATGGGGCCTGAAAGTAACCTTGGCCGCTGGTAGCTGTGTGCTTGTGTAACTTGTTTATCACAGGATGGCGCCATCAACAGGAACCAGATAGGGCGAATGCCGCAGAACAAGGACAAGTTGGAGCCACGCGTACCTTTACTGTTATCTATAAGTTGTGAGGGCTGCAAGGGAAAGGTGCTTTTTTTTCTCTCCATCTGCAGCGCGGTTGCGAGGTTGGTTTCAGGGAGAGAGAAACAGCCCAGAATTCTGTGACTCTGGAATCTGACTGGACTCCTGAGATAAAAACACTGAACAAATGGCAACTCTTTTGTGAGTTTCTTTTTTGGTGACCCTTTTGTTGAAAAATTAACACCCAGTGGTGAGTTTGGCAAAGGTTTATTAATTTTCGCCTCTGGCCTTGGGTGACAGGCAACTGGCGCAAATTCTCCAACAAACTTGGTGACCCTGTCATGCTCTCCAGGAAAGGGTGTTTTCTGGACAATCCATGGCACACACTTCTCCTCAATATCCAGGCCGGCCATCTAAACAAGGTAAGGGAGAAACCTGTTTATTCAAATTCTTCTGATTTGTTGTTGATTCAAATTAGAATATTGGGGAATGAAGAGTGGACCAAATTTTGTTAAGATTAATCCGGACTTCAGTAATTGTGTAAAAGCGTGTCTTGGATCACGGCGGATTTGGTATCCGTTGAATTTGAACGTGTCAGCGAACACGTGGAGGTTTCATTGTAGGCCAACTATGACCTTGGAGGTCCGGGACCTCGTGCCAGGGGCACAAAGGGACGCAGTGGGACAGCCGACTGCCGAGTCCACCCCAATCGTAGGTGCCTGGGGCACGTGGCAGTTTGTGATTCTGTGACACATCGAATCGTGACTCCCTCACGTTGAGTTAGCCCATGTGGGTTGAATCTCGTCTCGGCGCACGTTGAAAGCAATACTCCGTATTCAGGATCGGGGCTGTTGGACCGCCGGGTTGAACAGGGTTTGGAACCCTGCAAAAAAACAGAGAAAAATATATATCTCTATAAAAACTGGATAAAATAAAAGAAAAACATTTTACCTTAGTCTTTTGACATTGTATGTGAAAATGAATTTCATGTGGAAAGGTGAGAACATGGCGGACATGGCCGACTGGTTAGAGCGTCTGTCTCACAGTTCTGAGGACTGGGGTTTAATCCCCGGCCCCGCCTGTGTGGAGTTTGCATGGCTTCTTCCTCAGGCGCAGGGAAGGAGAACCATGGGAACAGGACTGGATTGACAACACAGGAAGCCAACATGGTGTCTTTCTGTGACAAAAGGAGAACGCGCAGCTTGCCAAAGGAGTCAACCTCAGTGTGTGACTCTGTGAAAAGGGAGTTGGATAAAGTCTGCAGTTGAGTGTGACCCAGTTGAGGATAGAGGAGGAAAGCAAGAAGAACGAGGCTGAAGTTAACCTGGTTTCGGCATCAGTTCACGGAAGTGCAGTTGTTGCTGGAGGAAGCACAGCGCCCAGAGGGGAACTGTGAGCAGTTGAATGAGGCGGCAGATGGTGAGAAGGCAGATGAGTGCCCCAAGGGCACTCCCCAGATGGAGGTGAAGAGGTCTGATAAGACAAAGCATAAGAGAACAGAAACAGGAAGTTTCAGAGGCCCCTCCTGGTTAATCCTGCCCGACCACAGCAACTCGTGTACATTCCCTTTACTATTTCCGACCATGCATGTTTGAGTGAGAAACTACCACCCCCTATGGGGGGAGGTGTGATTCAACGTTCAACGTTTCACTGACACCACACAGTGGTGGATGGCACTCGCCATGGGCGACTTGAGAGCCATCGTTGGAACAAAACTCACCTCTCAGGGGTTGCAAACGCTGGAAGGAATTACTGGCACTGCAGAATGTCGGCATGACCATCCATTGGATGGCGGTATTTTGGGTGAGAAGAGAGTTGCTATGCATGAAATGTCTCCTGCCCCATTGGGGCCTTTGTCTTGTCTTTCAGATCGGCGAGGAGGAGACAGGCCTTGCTTACTTGTGACGCACGCGCCGAGACTGGACCGAGGCCTCAGGGGGGGATCCGTCAATTGGTCCAGTAATGACTTAACTTTATCGGGACGCGGTGCTTAGAGGAGCACCCCAACTAGTGGCAGACACCATGAGAGTCAACAGCGACACCTGTTGATTGGGAAACACACTTTTTGCATTACTTTGCCAGACATATAGAGAAAGAAAACATTAATACAGATAAAAATGCTGTTCTAAAAAAGGACTGTTACATCTATGGGTTTTGGACAGAAAAAGGGCAATTTTGCAGTCTGTCAAGAAGGAGCAACAACTTGTGCAGGAGTAACTCACCACCGCCGCTCCACCTGCTCCGGATCAGACTCCCTGTGAGGCGCAGTATTACCAATCGGAACCGCCACACCAGACCAGCCAGCGGGGGCATGGACATAGAGCGAGAGGTCTGGTTGGAGTGAGACCGGGGGTGTCAGATGGATTGTGTTTTCACTATGGGGGATGGGGGCACTGGACAAAGAATTATCTGCACAAGGGAATGACCTGGCCTGGGTGTTCCTGTGATGCCGTGCCGACACCGCCACAGTGGCCTGACACATCGCAGCCTCTACAGCTTCTGCATCATCAACGACTACCCCAGCCACCACTGCACATGCCTCCGAACGCCAACTTGACGCCGCCACCTCCGGGCCAGTAACCCGCTCGCCAATAGGGGTGCCCAGAGAGCATTGACGTGCAGGGCTTGGCAGACTCCTGCATTCTTGTGACTGTAGATGGACATCATCTTTCCATGATGGTTGACACTGGTGCTCGCTACACCACTCCACGTGTTCCAGTGAGCGGTAGAAAAGTAACCTTGGTCGGCTTCTCCGGGGTGTCAGAGGCTCTGCCGTTGTCTCATCCCACTCCCGTGCCGGATGGAAAATAGGCGTCAACTCATTCATCCATTTACTCCCCTAACTGCCCAGTGAACTTCATGGGCAAAACAAGTGCGGGGGCCAGCATCTTTTGTGGGACAGATGGGCTCCAAGTGAGCTTCTGGGATGGGACTGAAATTGACTGTGAATGTACACCAGGGGCACCACACGTCGTGCTCTCAACTGCCCCCACAGCAGATCAAGATCAATATGCTGACATCTATTGGGCAGCTCTGAACCCTGAGTCTCCCTCCTCTTCACGGTGTGCACACCCTCTGTCAACTCTGCTCTCCATGGCTTACTAGCCTGCACCCTTACACGGCGCCAATTGACCCGTTGGATCGTACAAGGTATTATGATTGATCCCATGATTTGGTCGCGCAGGACCACTTTTCAGCTCAAAGTGAAGGTCACCATTGGTCACTATTACCTGACTATTTGTATGTCACTTCAACTGGCATTGCCTCACGTTTGTCACGTACGTGGTTAAGGCGAGGGCGAGTAACGCAAGGCAAGAACATGGTGGACCCAATTGCAGGGAAGCAGGGAGGCAAGGCAGGAGTGCGGGAGTCTCAAAATAATATTTAATCTTCAAAAAGGGAAAACTAAACAAAGTCCCACAACAGATACCAATCAAATCAAAGTAACAAAGAAACACTCGAATATCTAAAACTGGAAACAAACTATGACCTGTGAGTAAGACGTGGAATAGAAAGGGAGAATGACACCTGACAATAACATACCACAATGATAAAGACAACTGACGACTATGACATGGCAGAGACATGTGACCACGACAATGAACCGACAAGAACTGAAAGAAACCAGGGAACTAAATACAAACAGATAGACGAGACAACGAGGAACACCTGGACAAGACATGAGTCGCTGGAGAGAGCTGATTGGTCGACACAAAGCAGACGAGAACAGGTGGACACAACAACTTAATGAGCACACGACAAACATGGAACACAGGAAAACATGGAACAAAACTAAACACAACCCAAACCAAAACACAGACCATGACAACGTTTGTCTTACGCAGGAGCAGTGGGACTGGTACGAGATGGCCGAGACGGCCGTGCCCCACATCACATTGGCTATTGGAGCTCAGCATCAGGCGAAGGATCTCGGTCACATGATTAAACAGTGTGTAGAAGCCACTGATTCGGTCCAGACCGCCATTCCTGATGTCGAATTTTTATCTGCTATGTTAGGATATCACATTTTGTCCCACTTTACAAATTCCTCGATTCTAGAACATCACCAAATTTCTCGAGATCATAGTAGAGAGAATGGATCACCCTGAGGCTGAGATGGTTCTCAGTCAGTTGCCTGAGGCACTGTGGACTCAGGACCCAGCGGATGTTGCCTTCTGTTCCACTGTGTCGCCCATTACCTTCTCTGTCTCCTCCCCAAACACCATCTGGCAGAACCACTATCGAAGCAGTGTGGAGGAAGAGAATGGCATCCGCGACACCATTGCGGGTCTCAAGGAGTCGGGGGTCTTGGAACCCTCGTCGTCGTCTTGGAACACACCGATCTTGCCAGTGGGGAAAGTTGTGGGGATGTACCGCATGGCACACAATCTCTGATGCATTAATTAAATTGTTACAACGTACAACATTCTGGTCCCAAATCTGTTTACTGCTTTAGTGTGATTGATCATACACACAAATTTTTCACTGTTATTGATTTAGCCAATGCTTTCATTTGTCTGCCATGGGCTTAGAAACTCCGTGACATTGGACCAAACTGAAAAACGACATCCAACTCGGTACTCCTTCGGGAAGTCGAATCTCAGATTCAGGAGGAGCAGTGTGGTTTTCGTCCTGGCCGTGGAACAGTGGACCAGCTCTACACCCTCGGCAGGGTCCTCGAGGGTGCATGGGAGTTCGCCCAACCAGTCTACATGTGTTTTGTGGACTTGGAGAAGGCGTTCGACCGTGTCCCTCGGGGAGTCCTGTGGAGGGTGCTTCAGGAGTATGGGGTACCGAACCCCCTGATACGGGCTGTTCGGTCCCTGTACGACCGGAGTCAGAGTTTGGTCCGCATATCCGGCAGTAAGTCGGACTCGTTCCCGGTGAGGGTTGGACTCCGCCAAGGCTGCCCTTTGTCGCCGATTCTGTTCATAACTTTTATGGACAGAATTTCTAGGCGCAGCCAAGGCGTAGAGGGGGTCCGGTTTGGTGGCCTCAGTATTGCATCTGTTTTTTGCTGATGATGTGGTTCTGTTGGCTTCATCAAGCCGTGAGCTCCAACACTCACTGGAGCAGTTCGCAGCCGAGTGTGAAGCGGCTGGGATGAGAATCAGCACCTCCAAATCTGAGACCATGGTCCTCAGTCGGAAAAGGGTGGCATGCCCTCTCCAGATCGGGGATTAGATCCTGCCCCAAGTGGAGGAGTTCAAGTATCTTGGGGTCTTGTTCACGAGTGAGGGAAGAATGGAATGGGAGCTCGACAGACGGATCGGTGCAGCGTCTGCAGTGATGCGGACTTTGTATCGGTCCGTTGTGGTAAAGAAGGAGCTAAGCCGAAAGGCGAAGCTCTCAATTTACCGGTCGATCTTCGTTCCTACCCTATGGTCATGAGCTGTGGGTCGTGACTGAAAGAACGAGATCCCGGATACAAGCGGTCGAAATGAGTTTCCTCCGCAGGGTGTCCGGGCTCTCCCTTAGAGATAGGGTGAGAAGCTCGATCATCCGGGAGGATCTCAGAGTAGAGCCGCTGCTCCTCCGCATTGAGAGGAGCCAGATGAGGTGGCTGGGGCATCTGATTCGGATGCCTCCCGGACGCCTCCCTGGTGAGGTGTTCCGGGCACGTCCCACCGGGAGGAGACCCCGGGGACGACCCAGGACACGCTGGAGAGACTACGTCCTTCGGCTGGCCTGGGAACGCCTCGGGATCCCTCCGGAAGAGCTGGATGAAGTGGCTGGGGAGAGAGAAGTCTGAGCGTCCCTGCTAAAGCTACTGCCCCCGCGACCCGACCCGGATAAGCGGTAGAAAATGGATGGATGGATGGCCTTGAACAAAGCAACATGATAAAGCACAATTACCAGGGAGTGAGCGAATGAAAATGAAATACAAACACCTAACACACCTGGACAAGATACAAGGGCATTGAGAGGACTGATTGGCTGATACACGAGGAGCAGAACTCACAAGTCTAGAAAAAGCACTTAGCCTCTAGCAATTTAATGACAAGAGGTAAGCAGCTGTTGGAATGTCTGCTTGTTTTAGTTTGCATTAATCAATACCGCTGACCTGAGGAAATTAGCTAGAAGAGGCGGTCACCAGGATGTAGAGGGTCCAAGAGGATTTTGCATGCTCTTGTCTTAGTTCTGGCAGCATGCAAGTCCTCGGTGGTGGGTAGAGGGGTACCAACAAATTTTATGGCAGTCCTGATTGTCCGTTGCAATTGGAGTTTGTCCTTTTTTATTGCAGCACCAAACCAGACTGTGATGGATGAACATAGGACTGATTCGATGACTGCTGTGTAGAACTGCCTCAACAGCTCCTGTGGCAGGCTGTGCTTCATCAGAAGCCGCAAAAAGGACATCCTCTGCTGGGCCTTTTTGAGGATGGAGTCGATGTTGGTCTCCCACTTCAGGTCCTGAGAGACTGTAATTCACAGGAACTTGAAGGTTTTGGTTGACACAGGCAGTTGGACAGCATGAAGGGTAGTTGTGGCGAAGGATGCTTCCTGAAGTCCACGAACATTTCTCTAGTCTGTTGTGTCGGTCGCACCAAAGCTTCAGCCGCTCCACTCCTGCCTGTCAGGAAGCTGTGAATCCACCGGCAGATGGAAGGTGAGAGGCTGAGCTGGTGTAGACGAGAGGAGTTTGGGGATGATGGTGTTGAACGCAGAGTTGTAGTCCACGAACGGGATCCTTGCGTAGGCCCCCGCACAAACGCAACACAAATGATCTGTGGCCTCAATTATCAACACTGCGTATGAACAAAATAGGGCCTGTGAAAAAGAAAACTTTACAGGAAAAAGTGTGCACTGTGTGGAAACGCTAACTCATGTTTTCACATTTTGGAGACAATGGAATTTAGTGATGCAGTTGGTGAGGTGATGAATTGAAGCCAAATTGTATATTCATGCCTTGCTGCTAGTAGATTACAGTAGGCCTCGAAACAGATTATGCACTTTTCACACAATTTTATGTTGTTAATGCTTTGTCTATCTGATTTGGCACCTGCGGATTCACTTATTCACAGATTTTTTTGTCTTTTTTTTCCAATAATTTTTCAATTATTTTATTATATTCTTTTTTCTTTGGGTGGGAATCAATACCAAAAACGCTTATTGGTAGAATATTTGGGTTTAAAAAAATCTATATATTATAGTGGGCGTCAATTATCCTTTGATTTTTGCTATTCGCAGTCCGGCCCTGTCCCTGTCCACTGTTTTGGTGCGTACTGGCGTGCGCACGGGTGAAAACACGATTTTGGTGTGTTAAAGAGAAGCTAAAAATAGACGAGAACATGATGCTTTGTCCTAGCTTTTTGTAGAATGTGTTGCAGGTATCAAATTCAAAATTAGTGAATATTTGCAACAACAACAAAAATAACTTCCATCAGTTTGAACATTAAATAACTCTGTGGTGTATTCAATTGAATATACTGTAGGTTGAAAAGGATTTGCAAATAATTGGATTCTGTTTTTATTTACACTTTACACAATGCCTCAACGTCATTGGAATTCGGGTTTGTAAATCGATGGGTTTTCCCTCCACAATAAGAATGACATCTTTAAAGTGGTGCCCAAGCAGAATAACAAATCACCATCCTCCCTTGACCACACAACACTGAAACACGTCTTCACATCTTAATTGATTACTTTCATAATAAATAGCACAATAGTGATTGTTTTTTAAATGACTTTAACAACTAAGTACCTACCTATAATAACTTTTTCATCTGGGAATGCATGTACAACATCACACATATAAAGATATAAAGCATCAGAATCAGAATCATCCTTATTTGCAAAAAGCACACAAGGAATTTGTCTCCGGTAGTTGGAGCCGCTCTAGTACGACAACAGACAGTCAATTTACAGAACACTTGTATGATTGAAAGGTTTTGGATATAATTCTGCATCTTCTACTGGTCTGACTTTCTGTCACTTTCTTCGCATTGCCGTATTCTCACATCTGGTCCGCGTCTGTCCGTTTGTGATGGTGTCGTCTTAGGTCGATATTTAGCGAGGTGACAGGTGGTGACTCCCACTTCTTTGTAAACATCCAATCAAAGACCTGATGACTCCAAATGCACCTCTGACCCTTTTCCATCCTCATGTGAAAATATGTGTATTTGTGTTTGTGTGGCTCTACAGTGTAATTATGATGTCAATATGTGTGTTTGTTTGCCAGGGGTAGATTAGAGCTGTTATGGATTTGAAAAGGTGCCTTGAAGCATTTTGTTGCAAGGCGGAGTGCCAACAAATACTGTCATCCGATCACTCTCTGACAATAAAAATAATGAGAAGAACCTACAAAAGGCTGAGAACAAACAAACAATAAAACTAACAAGAGAGATGCAGCGATGAAGGTCCTGCGATGATGGGTGATTGAATGAGCAGGTGTGGTGCATTTCTTTCTGTGCTGTTTATTGTTTTCTTCAGTGTTTACCAAGGGCTAAAAATCAAAACAAGAAAAACAATATTTCCAGTTGTTCCTCTAATACTGCTGTATATTTATGACAATACGCTAGAATGAGTATTGAAGTTTATATTCTGTGCAATAACTGCACCACTTTTTATTGAGTCTCGTAAAACAAAATGTGGACATCCACGTTAGCCCCACTTTAAGTGTGATGTTCATTATCACGCTATAGGATTGGAACTAAGATACTAGAATTCTAACTTGGGACCTTTCGATTGGCAAATGGAAAATGACGCCAAGTTGCGTGTTTCAGTGTACAATGGTTTGCAAAAAGTTCTTGTAAAAGTGTCAGAAGATGCACTATGCTAGTTATATAAATAGAAAATTGAAACAGATGTACATGTCATACCTAGGTGGAAAAGTAATAAATGGGATATGGCCGATCAGAGAGGAAAACCGATGAGTTAGTCCTATAACTGAGTGGACGCACTTTGGGCCATAGTCTGCCGCTGGTGCGTAAGTCTGTATTATACACGCCTGGCTTGTGTGTGGTCAAGGTGCCCCAATTCTCCTGTAAGGACTCGGACACACCCACCGCGTGTATCAGGCCAATATGTATATATTGTGCCACAGGTGATTCTCATGTACAAAGCCTTGCCTATTATGTGGCGATAGGCTCACAAATGAGGCAGTGAAGCCTTTAAAATTACCCAACCCCAAAAAAGCACCGAATACCTTCCATTTCCATTTAAAACATCCTATCGTTGTGCAAAAGACTGGACATGAAGTAACACGCTTCGGGTCATTGACTCCTATTACCCCAAGATTAGACCAGCTCATTCAAAAGAAACAATGAGCACTAATTACAATTACATTCAGGGTTGTGTTTTTAATTACTTGTTTTTATCTGCTTCGATGCCAGTCCGTCAAAATATTGTTTTACTGGGAACCAGTCAGTGGTGCAAAACAGAAATAGATGAGTAAATAACAAGGGTTTGTATAGCCATGTTGGGAAAAGTACGTGGCTGCCATCTTAAGGCTATTAATGTTATTACAGGAGAGAATTTTTTTCAAAGGTGTCAGGTCAGGGATGAACTGACACCAAGTCAACTTTTTATAATAATTGTATTTTTTATTACCATTCAGGAAAACCCACACCATTATAGTTATATTTTTGTCAGTCCATAATTTGTTTATTTACCGTGCAGTCTATAACAATGTATATCTCGTGAGTAAATATTATATAATTCCATTTGATAGATGACTAAACAACAACTTCATTTGAAAGGCGGCTGTTTGAAATAATGTACAGGCAGTATTTTCAATCCATTGAATTGCAAGAAAAATAGACAGCGCAGAGGACATATTGCCTGCGGGGGGCAGCATTTTACTTTCGCCGAGTTACAGCCCGTGGGAATCCGATTCGAAGAAGAAAACACCAACGAAGAAGTTGCAGTTTAGCGCGCCAAAGTTCCCCGTCAGGAACAGCGAAACAGCACGAAGTAAGAACATGAATCTACATAGTATGAAAAGCCGTCGCCTTTATTGGCTTGGGTGTCGTTTGTAGACAATGCAAGCGCGGTGCTCATACTGATCGATCCCACCGGCTAGCGTAAAGTTTTTTAGTTTTTTTAAAAACCAATTCACGGCTAGTCGACATTAAAGTAACGAGTAAAATGATCGCCTTCATTCCTTAGCGTTTTGTTTCCTCATATTTGAATGAACATACTGTACTAAGAATTAGAAAGCCTTTTAGCTACGACTGGACTAATAAAATACAGGTACATTACAATAAGCATATTCCAATGCAGGATAAACTAATAAAGTCTAGCAATGTTACAGTGCATTTTAACTCCTGCAATGTGTTATTCATTGAGCTGTGCATGTGTGTTTTGGTCAATATGACGTGGCGCGTAGATTAAATTAACTTTATTGACAGAAACTTAAGAAACACATTCAAGCACCGCACGGTCTGCTTAAGAAGCAAAGCAAGAAAGCAGGAAAGAGTTTTGCATAACGAAACAAAAACAGTGACATTAACCCCAAATTCTTCCCATGAGAGCATGGGAAGCATTTTGCGTTCTCATTCAACAGCAGCTCAATATTTAGAGTATATTATCAGATTTAGAGTTGAAAAAGTTTATTTTAGGAGAGTTATGGCAAGCAAATGACATCAATTGGGTGGAATCAGAATCAGAATCATCTTTATTTGCCAAGTATGTCCAAAACACACAAGGTATTTGTCTCCGGTAGTTGGAGCCGCTCTAGTACAACAGACAGTCAAGTTACAGAACACTTTGGGGACATAAAGACATTGACAAAAAACAATTGTGCAAAAAGATGCAGAGTCCTCTAGCACTTAGAGCAGTTCGAACGACTAATATTGCAATAGTCCGGTGCAATGACCATTGTGCAAAGGGCGCTGAGACTTCAAGGAGTGTATGCGGTTTAAAGTGACGAGTAGTGCGATCATCTGGGACAATGTTGGTTGTGCAAATGTTACAGATACTCCTCAATCAGTGTGCAAATGGAGCAGATGCTACTCTGGCATGAGTGGCCAGTATATGCAAATAGTGCAGCATGGCGAGACAACTACAGTGAGTGCACGAGTAATACATAATTGGCCCCACAGAAATGTGACAACGAACTCAAGTCAAAAAATTGCCAGCTTGTTGTAATGGAATTATAGGTTAGGTGTTTAAGAAGTTGATCGCAAGAGGGAAGAAGCTGTTGGAATGTCTACTAGTTCTAGTTTGCGTTGATCGGTAGCGCCTACCTGAGGGAAGGAGCTGGAAGAGCTGGTGACCGGGGTGCAGACGGTCCGAGAGGATTTTGCACGCCTTTGTCTTAGTTCTGGCAGCGTGCAAGTCCTCAATGGCCCATATGCACTTTGTTTTCAATATAGCTTTTACCATAGTGTATGACAAAATAATTGATAGATGCTTATTTGTGTGTAATACCTAGTTTTGGTGTCAGTCTTTTTTCTATGACAATCACAAATTGAGTTTGAGATTTTTTTTAGGTAATTTATAGATGGAATGAATAAACTGCTGATCTATTTTGTCCACTCCTTTTTGTCAGAAAAAAAATGGGTGACCTGGAGACAATCAGCTGTCATATTAATGACAGGATTTCATCCATCCAGTGCTTATTGGATTTGTCAATTGCAGGTAGGATTGTTTATTTGAGACATTTGTTGTCCTTAAGTAGTCTATACTTTTTCAGTAATAATTGTTTCACTTCTCTCTCTTCACATCTAGAAGTACCTCAAAATAAGATGAAAAAACTTAAACAAGAACTTGATGCACTTGAGAAACTTCTAATGGAGTTTGAAAAAAATGTTGGTCAACAGAAAGACCAGCTCCAGCATTTGAAGGTAAACTGGAGTTGTGTAATTGGCTCAGCAAATGTTACTCTTCTCAGTAGTCTTGTATTTTTTTGGTGGCCATTTTGTTCATATCTGACAGTAATATTCAACTAAAAGAAAACAACAACAAAATACAAGTAAAAAATACATAGATGCATGTACTAGACTTTACACCGATTTGATCGGTATCGGCGGATAATTAACATTTTATGCTGATCGGCTTTAATGTCGTCATTCGCCGATCCAATCAATGGCGTCATTGTTCGGCTCTGCAAAAGACATTTACTCCCCGTCGCCGTCATATACAGTGTAACGTATATTGGTTTGGATAAAAACTTAATTAGTTTAGGAGAAAAGAATAAGCCGGAAGCGACGCCTGCGTTACTTCGGTCTAGCGTGATTTTAAGTTTAAGCGTTAAAATCATATTATTTTATCTCGTAAAAGGGGCACCTGTTGGATTTATCTTACCCAACACTATAATAAATAGACACAAAAGGAATGAAGACGCTGGTCTCTTTTTCTCATGAGGAGGGCGCATGGGAGATTGTTCAGATTACAGCCTCTCAACACGCTCTCAACAATCTCTCCCGTCGCTCCTGCATTTATTTGAAAATAGGGAGGTTTCTAAGTTTACAAGACACAACACACTAAGGGGAGGGTTTCAAGGTGAAAACATGGCACCAACACCTGCCACGTCCCGGCCACGTCCTTCTCTCTGATGATTCCTGCTGAGTCATCTTCTTGAAGGCTAGACATCTTTCTTTCTAAAAATTGTCCATAATACTCATGCAAGCTAAGCAAATACATGATAACTTCTACAATATATGTAACAGCACCACATCTCTTTTTAGATATGTAAAACTTCAGGACAAAGTGATGAAAAACATCTATGTCTCGTAATCTGAAGGTTGCTACAGGAATTAGATAAGAGTTCTCAATAACCAGAGGTCTTTTGTCAAATCCAAACACACAAATGATACAGGGAGTAGATTTTTATAGAAATTTTTATGAGCTCTAGCAGGGGAATCTACAGGGGAACGATGCCGAGAAAAAGCAAAACAAAGGACAGACAAACATTGGTAGAGGGAGGCTGAACTTGTGATGTGAGGGTAGAATGAGCATGCGATGACAATGCACAGAGCTGGGGGTTCCTCTTCTCATTAATTTAAACCCAAATATGCACCAGTCTGTACTTTAGTAGACTGCAAATTGGACTTAAAGTTGCGTGGAACACAATTTAGGCAGGCTGGCCGATATCCCGAATGTTTGGCCGGTCCGGTCCGTACGGTGAACAGGTGGATTTGACGGGAAAAGGAAGAAGAGAAAAAGGAAAAAGCAAGAAAAACATTTCCCAGCGCAGGATGGACATTTTCAAAAAGAGAGGTTGAATAAACGGGCAGAGGTCTGTACACAGGCAGGCAATCCGAAAAGGCAACAGTATCCAAAAAATGTGAGGCAAAAAGGCAAGGTCAATAATCAGAACAGGGTCTAGGCTTACTGTGAGTCAGTGACGTGGAAACAAGGAATGCTGGAACGTGACAACAAGGTACAACGAACTGGCGACCAGAAAGAATGAGACACGAGGTTAAATGCAAGGGGTAATTAGGGTAAACAAGGCACAGGTGGGGAAGATGCTCTCAGGAGCAGGTGTGTACGAGACAGGGGGAAGACAACAACCAGAACGCACACCCATGACAGTACCCTCCCTTTAACGGTCGGCCCCAGACGGCCTTGGAGGCCCAGGATGCGCAATGTGGTAGTCCCGAATGAGCGAGTCATCAACAATAAACCCAGACGGCACCCATAAACGTTCCTCAGGCCCGTAGCCCTCCCAGTCCACCAGATATAAAAAAACCCTCCGACGAAACAACAATAGCCGCCTCACTGTGAAGATAGGGATCCCGTCCACGAAACGGAGGGGAGGAGGGGGCCTGGAAGGCGGGACCAGAGGGGACTCCCGAGCGGGCTTGAGCAGACTGACGTGAAATGCAGGGTGGACCCGCATCGACCTTGGAAGCCTAAGCTTCACGGTGAAAGGTTTGATTACCTTTGTGACGGGGAAGGGTCCAACGAACCTGGGAGCGAGCTTCTGGGACTCCACCCGGAGTGGAATATGCTTGGCGGAGAGCCAAACTTGCTGACCCACTTTGTAGTTCGGCGCCGGTGTCCTCCTACGGTCAGCTTCGGTCTTGTAGGACCATCCTTGGCGTAGCAGCATTTGGCGCGCTCGCTCCCAGGTCCTCCTGCAGCGTCTCACCAAGGTCAATGCAGATGGAACCGTTGACTTGGGGGCTATGGCAGGAAAAAGGGATAGTTGGTAACCATGCACAATGTGAAAAGGCGATAGACCAGTGGATGCAGAGGTGAGGTAATTGTGAGAGAACTCGACCCAAAGCAGCTTTTGAGTCCAGGAGTGTGCCTCCCGTGAAGCGAGACAACGGAGCCCAGTCTCCAGGTCCTGGTTCAGCCTCTCAGTTTGTCCGTTGGTTTCAGGATGAAACCCAGATGACAGACTGACAGTAGCACCTATTAAATTGCCAAACTCCTTCCAAAATTGTGAAACGAATTGGGGGCCCCTATCAGATACCACATTCTTGGGAAAACCATGAAACCTGAATACCTGGTTTGTCATCAATTCGGTAGTTTCTTTAGCTGAGGGGAGTTTCGGCAATGCAATGAAGTGTGCCATCTTAGAGAACCTGTCAACAACTATGAAAATGGTGGTATTTCCTTTAGAGGCCGGTAATCCTGTCACAAAGTCTACAGAAATGTCTGACCAAGGATGTTGTGGTATTGGCAGGGGTCGCAACTCCCCAGAAGGACGCTGACGAGAGGGCTTGTTAGCAGCGCATACCTGGCAAGCATCGATGTAATTGATAACATCCCATCTAACATCAGGCCACCAAAAGCTCTTTTCGTCCACAGATTGCGTTTTGGCAATGCCTAGGTGACATACAGTCCGGTTAGTGTGAGCCCAGTGGATGACTCTTCCCCTTAAGGACAGGACCACATAGAGCCTGTTTTCAGGGCAATCTTCAGGGCTAGGAGTGTTATTCAGAGCCTCTTTTACCACAGTTTCAATGTCCCAAACGAAAGCAGAAATAAAACATGACTTGAGCAAAATGGTTTTAGGGTCGGACAAAGAATTATCTTCGCAGAAAATACGTGATAAAGCATCTGGTTAACAATTTTAAAACCAGGTCGGTAGGATAACGTGAAATTAAATCTCGTGAAGAATAGAGCCCATCTAGCCTGCCTAGCATTTAATATTTTAGCAGACTTAAGATACTCAAGGTTCTTGTGATCTATCCATACTAAAAACGGAGTCTGTGCCCCCTCAAGCCAGTGCCTCCACTCCACCAAAGCCACCTTGACCGCCAGCAGTTCACGGTCACCTATGTCATAATTTCTCTCGGCTGGAGTCAGTTTTTTAGAAAGATAAGCACAAGGATGTAACTTACCATCCTTGAGACATTTCTGGGAGAGTACTGCTCCTATTCCGGCATCAGACGCATCAACTTCTACAACAAACTGCTGTTTGGGATCTGGCAAAGTGAGGACTGGAGCGGAGGTACAGCTCGATTTTAGTTTCTGTTAAGCTTACTAACAAACCGGGTTCCACACAAAGGGTCTGTGTGGCGAGGTAAGATCATGCAAAGGTGAGGTTATTGAACTGAAATTTCTAATGAACTTTCTGTAGAAATTTGCGAACCCTAAGAACCTTTGTACATCCTTGCGTGACGTGGGAGTGGGCCAATTAGTCACCGCATCAACTTTGCAAGGGTCTATTTTGACTTCACCTTGAGCCAGCACGAACCCCAGAAAAGAAACGGACGCCTTGTGGAACTCACATTTCTCAGCCTTGACATAAAGTTCGTTCTCCAGTAACTGCTGCAACACAGAGCAGACATGAATGATGTGACATTGGTGTAAACAGGGCTTTCAAAGTGAAGTTGCGAGCGGCGTGGGAGCGATGGATGAGAGACGGCGAACACACCTTTACTAAGACTGGGAGGCAGCGCCGGGCGAGTTACACCACCATATGTGGATGCCTGGGCTAAGGTATCTGCTTTGACTGTTGTCCGAGTTTTTGCAAAAGCCGGCATCATTGCTGAACAGCCACCCGGCAACGAGACGGACTCCGACAATGACGAGAGGGAACCCGGCATGTTTGATGGTGACATTGCCCAGCTGTTCAATTCAGATACAGAAGATGAGGACTTCGATGGATTTGTGACAAAAGATTGATAAAAAAATAATGTGAGTGTATTTTTAAATACATAGTAGAATAAAGTTCAACCAAACTCACTGTGTTGCTTCCATTACCTTGTTTTAGCATGCGCCGAATAATACGGTGCGCCTTATGTATGGTGTAAGTACAGAAATAGACTCCGTAATTGAGACTGCGCCTTACAATCCGGTGCGAAAAATACGGTACTAATGTAAAAAAACAAAAGAAAAACAAATGTTGCGTTTTTTAATTTATGTATGTTTGTTATGTAAATATGTTTAATTATTTACTCACAATAATACTACAAAAATAAATGATCAGGAACAAAATATAAATGATTTACAATTGAATATTTAACGATTTTAAACTTTGAATTTTGTTCTTCTTGGAGTGGTGTAACGCATGATGCTGTAGCAACAGCTCCAGCAGAAACACTGGCATCTTCATTTTTGAAAGTTTCATTTGCCTGTTATTTTTCTAACCATTACACTGATGGCTGGACAGTCCTTAATTTATTATTATGAAGCCTGCCCTGTAGATCTTTTTTTTTTGCAGGCGGTCCACTCTGCCTTTGAATCATCAACAAAATCAAAATGTGTTCATATTTTCTTTCTTTTGTTGCTGTCACTTTTTTTTTTTAACTAGAATGTTGCTTACCAACGTTTGTGTTGTCTATCCTTGTAGTACTCTATTAGCCGTCGCTGTAGTCATGGACCATTTCGTACTCCTTGAACGCTGGAAGCTAGATCAATTTCACACATTCACCATCCACACACATTATTCCGTGGCGGACTAATATGCGCATTGGCCTGAGGTTCCGCCTGTGCACTCGGGACTTGCTTTGGAAAAGTCACAGGCGTTGACGAGACCAGAAAAAAACACTTCCGCCGCTTCTGCTGTGAAGAAGTAACAGTTCTTTTACTCTGTTACAATTATCTAAATGTCGCTCGCTACTTTTATTGATCAATTACTGCTCATTTATCAACTATTTCATGCGCGAGACTACGACTTCAACTTCCGCAATGGCCGCTGTTTGCGCCAATCCAATATAAGCACTAGGGGAAGTTTTTGGAGGACTACCTTTACTTGAGTCACATTGTTGTCATTTAACAGAATTCTTACTTGAATACAATATTTGGCTACTCCACCCACCTCAGGAGCGGACATCCTCTATTGCTACGCTTACGTTTAAGCAAAATTTTTGCTCATCAGATCAGCCAGTGTTGGATTTGTTGCACTGGTCTTTTGTATTTTTGCGTTGAGATGCTGCGGGCCGTGGCACTGGTTGTGGTCCAGAGTCCCTCAGATTGCTTAATTTATGTTAAAATAAAAATCTCTGCTGGGGCCCGGGGATCCCCCCAAGATCCCCCTCCCCTACAATGTTTTATTTATTTTATTTTATTTTTTTGGTCACCTTTTGCATGCGTTTGGAGTTTGCACCTCTGCCTTTAAAAATCTCATTTTGTCTTCCTTAAACCTGCAAATACCCTTATCCTTGGGTATTTCATTCTTAAACATGGCTGTAAAATGTCACAATTTATTCAGGATATTAATTGTATGATAATACACAATTCACAGAGAGCATTAATAACAGTTTGTATTGTTTGAAATGTGCATTCTCTTTTTTTTTCAGGCCGTTGAAGAGTTATTCCAAAATAATCGGGAGAGTCTTCAACACCTTAAAGACAACGTACCTGCTCATATGCCCAACCTATGTCCCAATAAGTGAGGAAACCATTGGCTAATTTTCCTTTTTCAACAGAAAACTCCTCATTCTGAATGCCATGCCAATTATACATCACACAACTGTGAACGAAGAGGCTGCTTTTACCTAGCTAAAGTGGCCTTAATGTAAATCAGTGGAACAAGACTATTGGTGATGAAGCAGTCGCGTTAAATAGCAATATGTTTTTGGTTTTTGCTATCATACATTTAACTACTATCTTTTTGCTAAAATAATGATGCCAAGATTACTAAAGTAATGTGGTTTGGATGTTTTGTCATCTTATTTTAGAGAAAATGAACCAATAACACACAAGAGCCAAGTGCCAGATGTGGAATCCACCCAGCAGCAAACTGTCAAAATCAAGAGCCATGTCAGACAGATAGAGTTTATCACTCTGACAGAGTTTGAATGTATCCCTCGGTAAGTATACCTTTAATTTAGCTGACGAGCGGCGGGTATTCAAATTATTGGCAAAACAAAAAACACCAAAACAGCGTTTGTCGTGATGAACATTTTAATTAGGCTCTCGCACGGTCTTGGCACACTATGATCAATTCACATAGCACTCACAAGGAAGCGTTCGCTCACTTGGTTTGTGATGTCACTGAATTGTGAGTTGGTCACCTTCTCAGAGGCACACCCATTGAAAGACTCGAGATAAATGTGGACATATCTTTGAATTTAGCAGGTTTTGGGGTGTTCATCACCTAATGTGAAGTACAGTTTAAGTACATTTTTACTTGCACTAAACGCAGGGGTGTCCAAACTTTTTCCTCTGATGGCCACATACAGAAGAATTGGAGGATACAAGGGCCACTTTGAAGTTCTTCAACTTTAATTTCAACACAAAACCAATCCATCAATTATATATTATTTATGTATGTTTTATAGTTATTTTGAAAAACTGCTTGATCATTGCTTTCTGTTAAAGGTGATAAAAGCAAATAGTTTAAGATTTTTTGAGGTTTTGGGGTTCCCTCTCACCCTGTATCCCACTAAAATATTTGTCTATTATGGGTACTGTGATTGGCTGGCGGCCAGTTCAGGGTGTACCCTGCCTCTTGTCCAAAATCAGTGGGGATAGGTTCCAGGACACCTGACATCCTAGTGAGGATAAGCGGTACAGAGGATGGATGGATGCTAGATTGTTAGTATTTTGTCTTTTATATCGTTGTCACAAAAATAAAAAAAACACTGGTAATAGCTTAATATATGTATATGTGCATATAATATTTAAACATTCTGAATCACTAAACTTCTGCCTTACTCAGGTATATGAAAGGACGGCTGTCATACGATCAACTCAACAAAGCAGTGGAAAACATTAATACAGCTGTTGTAGCCAAGTATAAAATTTTCCACCAGCCTTTGAAAACGCTCAACAACCATGCACGCAAGCTGTACCAGCGTTTCAAGGATCAGGAGACTAAAGACACTAAAGGTACAAAACTATCCAAGTGAATGACATCATGGGCAAAAGCCTCTCTTTTATTGTAGGAGTCTTTTATGTATGACATGCTTATTCAAGTGGTTCTTAACCTGGGTTTGGTTGAGTCTCAGGGGTTCAGTGAGTCGCTCTCAGGGGTTTGGCGAAGTCATGACACACTGGGGTCGTGTGTCTGTGTGTGCGTGCGTCAGACGGACGCGCCCGTCCATAAAAGCTTTTTCACACCGCACTTAGCAGGGCGCAATGTGCCGTCGACAAGCCCATTCATTGTGTAAGTGCGATGGACTAACGTGTCGCGTTGTGAAGCGATGCTCAAGGTGGGCGTTTGCAGTTGATGAAGAGGTCATTTAAATATCACACATTCCTCCATCTTGTGATCGGATCGGTTATTGGTTTTTTAAACTCTGATCGGCCCCAAAAATCCTGATCATGTGAAGCCTAGTGGTCGGTGCCTGTCGTGGCGGTAATCCACAAACCCATTGGTGGACACCAACGGTGAGGGATGCCGTCAAGCTGAAGAAGGAGTCCTATCGGGCCTTTTTGGCCTGTGGGACTCCTGAGGCAGCTGATGGGTACCGGCTGGCCAAGTGGAATGCAGCTTTGGTGGTCGCTGAAGCAAAAACTCGGGTATGGGAGGAGTTCGTAGAGGCCATGGAAAAATACTTCCGGACGGCTTCAAGGAAATTCTGGTCCACCATCCGGTGTCTCAGGAGGGGGAAGCAGTGCACCATCAACACTGTGTATAGTGGGGATGGGGCGCTGCTGACCTCGACTTGGGACATTGTAAGTCGGTGGGGAGAATACTTCGAAGACCTCCTCAATTCCACCGACACGCCTTCCCATGAGGAAGCAGAGTGTGGCTTCTCTGAGGCAGGCTCTCATATCTCTGGGGTTGAGGTCACCGAGGTGGTTTAAAAACTCCTCGGTGGCAAGGCCCTAGGGGTGGATGAGATTCGCCCGGAGTTCCTAAAGGCTCTGGATGTTGTGGGGCTGTCCTGGTTGACACCTCTGCAACATCGCGTGGACATTGAAGACAGTGCCTCAGGATTGGCAGACTGGGGTGGTGGTCCCCCTTTGAGGGTGTGTTCCAACTACAGGGGGATCACAGGAGTAGTGTGGTTTTCGTCCTGGCCGTTGAACAGTGGACCAGCTCTACACCCTTGGCACGGTCCTCGAGGGTGCACGGGAGCTCGCCCAACCAGTCTACATGTGTTTTGTGGACATGGAGAAGGTGCCGTGTCCCTCGAGGAGTCCTGTGGGGGGTGCTTCTGGAGTATGGGGTACCGAACCCCCTGATACGGGTTGTTCGGTCCCTGTACGACCGGAGTCAGAGTTTGGTCTGTATTGCCGGCAGTAAATTTTACTCGTTTCCGGTGAGGGTTGGACTCCGCCAAGGCTGCCCTTTGTCACCGATTCTGTTCGGAACTTTTATGGACAGAATTTCAAGGTGCAGCCAAGGCGTAGAGGGGGTCCGTTTTGGTGGCCTAAGTATTGCATTTCTGCTTTTTGCAGATGGTTCTGTTGGCTTCATCAAGCCGTGATCTCCAACTCTCACTGGAGCAGTTCGCAGCCGAGTGTGAAGCGGCTGGGATGAGAATCAGCACCTCCAAATCATTCTGCCACAGTGCCATCTGCCATGAAGGTCCGTGCAGCTCATTGGTTACGGCCATCGGACGTCTCCTTCCAAGGATATCATAGGCTCGGTGGAGAAAGCTACATGACACACCTGACTTCTGGTTAACCATCCATGAACAGGATGTGAGACGCATCTTCAAACAACAAAAGATTAACAAAGCGGCAGGCCCGGACCATGTGTCCCCATCCTGCCTCAAAGTCTGCACGGACCAGCTCGCTCCAGTCTTCACTCAGATCTTCAATAAATCTCTGGAAATGTGCGAAGTTCCATCCTGTTTCAAACGCTCCACCATCATTCCAGTCCCCAAGAAACCTGCAATCTCGGGTCTGAATGACTACAGGCCTGTCGCTTTGACATCTTTGGTCATGAAGTCTTTTGAACGTCTCGTGCTGGACCACCTCAAGAGTGTCACAGGTCCCCTGCTGGACCCCCTGCAGTTTGCCTACCAAGCGAACAGGTCTGCGGATGATGCAGTCAACATGGGACTGCACTTCATCCTACAACACCTAGACAGTGCAGGGACCTACTTGAGGATCCTGTTCGTGGACTTCAGCTCAGCGTTCAACACCATCATCCCTGAACTCCTTTCATCCAAGCTTCTCCAGCTCAGCGTCTCACCTGCCATCTGCCAGTAGATTTACAGCTTTCTGACGGGCAGGACACAGCAGGTCAGGCTGGGGGAGGCCACCTCATCCACACGCAGCATCAGCACTGGGGCGCCCCAAGGTTGTGTCCTCTCTCCGCTGCTCTTCTCTCTCTACACGAACGGCTGCACCTCAGCGAACCCGACTGTCAAACTCCTGAAGTTTGCAGATGACACCACTGTCATCGGCCTCATCAAGGACGGTGACGAGTCTGCATATCGACAGGAAGCGGAGCGGCTGGCGCTGTGGTGCGGCTGACACAACCTGGACCTGAACACGCTCAAGACTGTAGAGATGATCGTAGACTTCAGGAGGCATCCTTCGCCGCAGCTGCCCCTCACGTTGTCCAGCTGCCTTGTGTCAACCGTCGAGACCTTCAAGTTCCTGGGAATTAAAATCTCTCAGGACCTGAAGTGGGTGACCAACATCAACTCCGTCCTCAAAAAGGCCCAGCAGAGGATGTACTTCCTGCGGCTTCTGAGAAAGCAGCTCCGGCCTGCCACCGGAGCTGCTGAGACAGTTCTACACAGCGGTCATCGAATCAGTCCTGTGTTCTTCCATCACAGTCTGGTTTTCTGCTGCTACAAAAAAGGACAAACTCCGACTGCAACGGACAATCAAAACTGCTGAAAGGATTGTCGGTACCCCCCTACCCACCCT
The DNA here is from genome assembly GCF_024500275.1 of Phycodurus eques. NCBI lineage: Eukaryota > Metazoa > Chordata > Actinopteri > Syngnathiformes > Syngnathidae > Phycodurus > Phycodurus eques. The sequence goes on along the minus strand of NC_084529.1, from coordinate 5,686,408 downwards.
TGAGGACTTGCACGCTGCCAGAACTAAGACAAGGGCATGCAAAATCCCTCCACACCCCGGTCACCAGCTCTTCCAGCTCCTTCCCTCAGGTAGGCGCTACCGATCAATGCAAACTAGAACTAGTAGACATTCCAACAGCTTCTTCCCTCTTGCAATCAACTTCTTAAACAGCTAACCTATAATTCCATTCCAACAAGCTGGCAATTTTTTGACTTGAGTTCGTTGTTACATTTCTGTGGGGCCAATTATGTATTACTCGTGCACTCACTGTGGTTGTCTCGCCATGCTGCAATATTTGCATATAATGGCCACTCATGCCAGATTAGCATCTGCTCCATTTGCACGCTGATTGAGGAGTATCTGTAACATTTGCACAACCAACATTGTCCCAGATTATCGCACAACTCGTCACTTTAAACCGCATACACTGCTTGTAGTCTCAGCGCCCTTTGCACAATGGTCATTGCACCGGACTATTGCAATATTAGTCATTCGCACTGCTCTAAGTGCTAGAGGACTCTGCATCTTTTTGCACAATTGTTTTTTGTCAATGTCTTTATGTCTCCAAAGTGTTCGGTAAATTGACTGTCTGTTGTACTAGAGCGGCTCCAACTACCGGAGACAAATTCCTTTTGTTTTTTGGACATACTTGGCAGATAAAGATGATTCTGATTCTGATTCTTATGCATCCGTGATCTATGATCAGTGGCAGTACTTGGTAGCTACTATACAACTGTGCATTATGTGCGCAGTAAATGGCGTCGGCCATAAACAAAGGCTAAACATCGTTAAACAAAAATTAAATATATGCGGCGGGGCAGCGTTGCAGCTCTTCTCACAATAAATTCAGTACAGTGGAATCTCGATAGAACGAACAAATAGGCACAGGGGGTCGTCCGATATAGCCAATTGTTTGTTAAATTGAAGCACTTTTTTTCTTGAGACCATATGCATCCATATTACTACTATACAGGACAAAATTATTGTTTTGTAGTTTTTTGGGTGGCCTAAAACGCTCAATCCAGTACAAAGTTATTGTAAATAAATAAATAAAAAAAGCTTAAAGTTTCGCTTTTCATCCAATCTTACCATGCAGGTGTGCTTGGTCATGGTGACATTGTTGACGTACAGTACTCATCATCGGTGAGTCAACACAACGGAACAACTAGAAACAACAGCAAATTAAAAAAAAGCAAATAACTAAACACAACAGAACATTAAAAAACACAACAGCAAATGAAAAAAACACAACGACATTACGCTACCGTCGGGGGTAGGTACTGGTCGGGGATAAGACTCATTGATTGATCGACGAGAAGGACGACTTGATTGGATGCTTTGACCAGGAAGTTATTCCGTGTCTGGCATGGTTTTTGAAATGAGCGTTACTGGTGATTCAAAGGTAGCTTCTGCTATCAAATAATTTTGACTCGGAACATATGCAACCCGTCTGATTTAGTGGCTCTGCATTACATAACTACCGCGATTTAAAAGAGGTTGGGCAGCACAAACGACATCGCCCAATGAAGTCGTCCCTCTCATCCAATCAGCGATGAGTTTTAACTCCGACCAGAACCTACCTTTTCCAGTAGCTTAATGTCGTGTTTTTTGATTTGCTGTTGTGTTTAGGTACTTATGTTTAGTTATTTTCTGTTGTGATTAGTTATTTGTTGTTTTTTAATTTGCCATTGTGTTTAGTTATTTGCTGTTATGTTTTTTAATTTGCCATTGTGTTTAGTTATTTGCTGTTGTGTTTTTTAATTTGCCCTTGTAATTAGTTATTTGTTTTTTGTGTTTTGCACTTCAGGGCCACCGTGGAGTCGCTTTCATGAGTCTCGAGGAATTAGTGTGCTTCCTAGATCCTAGTGTGCTTCCTAGATCCAATTCCACTGCCAAAGGCAAATGGCTTGACAAAAAAAAAAAAAAAAAAAAAAATAGCATGTTCGAGACTCCAAAGACTTGTTTTGTATTCCTCAGAGTTAACGCCGCATCAACTCTTTGCCAGTGCTCTCTCTCTGCCAGTGCTCTCTGTACAATAGACAATAGAATCATTACACCATGGTCATTGGACGTGGCGTCAATGCCCCAAATTCAACATGGCTGCCACGTAGGCACGGGAGGCACGTCTTTTGGAATTGCATCTGTTGTATATTCGTGACCTGGATATACGGCAGTCCCATTCTCTGCCTGCATTGCGTCACAGCGCCAGTAAACAACAGCGGCCCATTCTGGACCTAACAGACTTTGTCCATGGCATTTTAAGTGACAAATGGAAACTATTTTTGGACACATTGTTCAGTCCCGACGATCCGTTTTATCCGATATCCGTTATATCGGGTCGATTTTATTGAGGTTCCACTGTAGAATTCAAATCCAAAAATTCAGATTCAGTGTTCGATTTTTGGGGGGGGGGGAGTCGACTGCCAATTACAGTCACCACCCATTTGTTCATAGCTCTAGTATCTAGTCTTCTATTCATATCTGTGGTGCTCACAGCAGTAGGCAAACAAGCAGGAAAAGCATCCATGCTCTTTCCTGGTTTGCTGCTAAAATATAAAAGATATGCAGTACCTCTTGAATTTGAAAAAAAAAAAAATTATAATAATGCCAATTATGAAGGGTTTGGTGAATGCGCATATGAAACTCACAGGTTCAGCGCCCCGACAAGGTTAAGAACCACTTTCTTATTAATTACCATATAGAGTGGGATCTCGACTTATGAGTGAGCCAACTTTTGACTTTTTCAAAATATAGTACAAGCTGTTGCTCGGCTGATTACTTTTGGCTTGTTTTGCAATCGTAGCTCAAATCATTGGATTTGAGTTACGATGCTTCAGACCCTCTACTGCTCCAGTGAAGTGAAAAAAATTTTGCAATTAAGCAGAAACCTCTTTTTTTCCCACCCAGATTAAAAACAAATTAATGAATTACCAAACACTGAGCCGTCTTAGCAGGATCCTCTTGACCTGCACTCAACCACAAAACTTGAGACAAATTACTTTCTTCAGTTGTTGTTTTTTTGTCAATTTATACCACAACAGTCAAAAGTATATTTTCAAAGATTTGGTAGTTGGTAAATTGGTGAGCCTGTGAGGTCAAAGACCTCTTATGCCTTCCCTGCCACATTCTCCTCTCCCGTCAACCTTATTTCTGGCCTTTAAGTCCTTCAGCTCACTCTTAACATTCACATCAGTTCCTCATCAGCTGATTACTGAGATGTGAGCTCCACAAAAAAAATGTGAGTCAGTTATTGACCTTATTTCATACATCGGGGCTGGGGGGAGTATTTGGACAGCTACTGATTGTGGAAGTAGTCCCACTTAAAAATATGAGAGAGAACTGTACCTTTCATAAAAGCTCCAATTCAACTGTGAGAGACAGAATGTGAAAGAAAATCCAGGAAATCACATTGTATGATTTTTAAATAATTGTATATTCTTGCGAAAAATAAATATTTGAACATCTACCAACCAGCAGGATTTCTGGCTCTCACAGACCTGTTACTTCATCTTTAAGAAGCTCTTCGATCCTCCACACGTTACCTGTATGAATGGCATCTGTTTTAACTCCATATCTGTGTAAAAGACACCTGTACACACCCTCAAACAGTCAGAATCCTACCTTTCCACCATGGCCAAGACCAGAGAGCTGTCGCAGGACACCAGGGACAAAATTGTAGAATTGCACAAGGGAATTATTTAGGGAACACAATTTTTGTTGAGTTAGGTTAGCTAGAAGAAATCTGACTGCAATTTTGGAAACAGTATTCCAATTTTAGTTTTAATCAGCATAAAAACCTAACTCAACATTTGTTTCCCAAAATGCTCCCCAGTGATTTGCATAATTATAAAAAGATAGAGGAAATACTGACTGACAGTGTCCCTCGATGTGGGGCTCCAAGCAAGATCTCACCTCGTGGGGTAACTTGAGAATGGTGAGGAATCAGCCCAAAACTGCATGGAGGGACCTGGTTAGTGACCTGAAGAAAGCTGGGACGACAATCACAAAGGTTACCATTAGTAACACACACGTCATAATGAATTAAAATCCTGCAGCACCCGAAAGGCCACCCTGCTTAAGCCAGTACATATCCAGGACCGTTTTAGGTTTGGCAGTGACCGTCTGGATATTCCAGAAGAGGATTGGGAGAATGTCATGTGGTCAAATGAGACCAAAATATAACTTTTTGGAATAAACTCCACTCGCTGTGTTTGGAGGAAGACGAATGATGAGTGGCATCCCAAGAACACCACACCATATGCACTGCGAAGCAAGGGGGTGGAAACATCATGCTTTGGGGCTGCTTTTCTACAAAGGGGACAGGACAACTGATCCGTATTTACGAGAGGATGAAGGGGCCATGTATCGTGAGATTTTGGAAAAAAAAACCTTCCCTAAGTAACAGCATTGAAGACGGAACCTGGCTGGGTCTTCCAGCATGACAATGACCCCAAACACACAGCCTGGGCAACTAAGGAGTGGCCCCGTAAGAACCATTTTAACGTCCTGGAGTGGCCTACGCAGTCTCCAGACCTCAACCCAATAGAAATCTGTGGTGGGAGTTGAAAGTCCATGTTGGTCAGCGACAGCCCAAAACATGACAGATCGAGATAAGATCTGCATGGAAAAGTTTGCCAATACCTGCTACAGTGTGTCTAAACCTGGTCATCAACTACAGAAAACATTTGAACTCTGTAATTGTAAACAAATGTTTCATTACAAAGTATTGAGGTAAACCTTTTGATTGTCCGAATATTTGATTTCCACAACATATACAAATAAATCATAAAATGTGATTTCCTGGATTTCCCCCCTCCTGGATTGTTTTTGGAAATTGTTGACGTCGTGTACTCCGGGCCAAAGAGGAAAAGAACCATCCGGATTGTTATGGACGCAATTTCAAAAGCCAGCATCTGTGATAGTATGGGGCTGTGTTAGTGCCATTGACATGGGTAACTTGCACATCTGTGAAGGCACCATTAATGCTGAAAGGTACATACAGGTTTTGGAGAAACATATGCTGCCGTCCAAGCTACATCTTTTTCATGGACGCCCCTGCTTATTTCAGCAAGACAATGCCAAACCACATTCTGCACGTGTTACAACAGCGTGGCTTCGTAGTAAAAGAGTGCGGGTACTAGACTGGCCTGCCTGCAGTCCAGACCCGTCTCCCATTGAAAATGTGTGGCGCATTATGAAGCGTAAAATACGACAACGGACACCCCGGACTGTTGAACAGCTGAAACTGTACATCAAGCAAGAATGGGAAAGAATTCCACCGACAAAGCTTCAACAATTAGTGTCCTCAGTTCCCAAACCTTCATTGAATGTTAAAAGAAAAGGTGATGTAACACAGTGGTAAACATGACCCTGTCTCAGCTTTTTTGGAACGTGTTGCAGCCATAAAATTCAAAGTTCATGATTATTTGCTAAAAACAATAAAGTTGATCAGTTTTGAACATTAAATATCTTGTCTTTGTAGTGTAGTCAATTAAATATAGGTTGAACATGATTTGCAAATCATTGTATTCTCTTTTTATTTATTTTTAACACAACGTCCCAACTTCATTGAAATTGGGGTTGTACCTGTATGCACTCACTACAGCTACATGCATGCTCCTGATGAGATACTGGCTGTTCTGCCAGATCTGAATGAGAATTGCCTCACAGTTGTTTTTGTTTCAGGTGAATATTTTGTGGTGGAAGACGATTTTCGCGAATTCACTCAGATGAAAGTGGACAAGCGACTGCAGGGAATTCTGAACATGTTGCGGCACTGCCAGCGCCTGCGAGAGTTGCGAGGAGGAGGCATTACCCGTTACATGTTCTTATGAATAAGCAACACCTAGGCTTGAGATTTTTTCAGTTGTTGTTATGAATAAACAATACTGTCTACCCGAGATTCCCTGAATTTGTATTTTCTGCCTGTTTTTGGGAGGGTTTTGTACAATAATGACCTGTCCGAATGTTCCATCCATTTAAAATCCCTCCACAGCTGATGCCTTTGGCAGCTGAGGTGAGTGGTAGGGTACAGCCTGACCTGATCACCAGTCGCAGAGCTGACACAAACAGCAACCATTGACACGACCATTTACACATGCCAACAGTTTAGCTTTTTAATTCATGCTGTTGGACTTTATAGAGAGCCACGAGCAGATAAAGAACATGCAAAAGCAACAACAAAAAGGTCCAATTGTAATGACATTTTGTAAAACCCTTTAATAAATTTAAAAAATTATTACATGAGAAATGTGGGATACATTGTGGTCCTTAAGAACTATGCCTTTCCTCAATGCATTCATGATGCTGTACAGTTAATTATGTTTGTGCGCCTTTGGGGTGATTGGTGTGTTGTGTTGTCTCTTTGAAGTAGCAAGCATAAGACTGGCACAGTTAGTGATGGGCACGGCAGTTCTTTCGAGTGTTACTGAATCATTCGAATCAGTTCTTTAAAAAGATTAATTCACCAAACCGTTCATTTCTTTTTCACAAAATCATTCAAGTACTTCCTCATTCAGATAATGATCCATCACTGAAGGACTACGCATTGTTGTTGTCACGTAAACTAGGAAAGGCGGGGAGATTTAAAAAAATAAAATAAAAGTTAAATTATCACCTACTTCTCTCTGTCAGCAAGCTCTCGAACACCCGGCTTCGGTTGTGACTCATGAACATGCGTGCAGCGAGCTCAGCTACCGAACATCCTTACGGCGGCCAAGCTAAAAGAACGAATGATTTTATAAACTGATTCAGTTCAGTTCAGCGGGTTCTTTGGCAGAAAGAGAAAAGGAAAACACAGAGCCTAGAACTGAATGTGGGGACTTTGAATGTTGGGACTATGACAGGAAAATCTCGGGATTTGGTTGACATGATGATTAGGAGAAAGGTTGATATATTGTGTGTCCAGGAGACCAGGTGGAAAGGCAGTAAGGCTAGAAGTTTAGGGGCAGGGTTTAAATTATTTTACCATGGTGTAGATGGGAAGAGAAATGGAGTCGGGGTTATTTTAAAAGAAGAGTTGGCTAAGAATGTCTTGGAGGTGAAAAGAGTATCAGATCGAGTGATGAGGCTGGAATTTGAAATTGAGGGTGTGATGTGTAATGTGATTAGTGGCTATGCCCCACGGGTAGAATGTGACCTAGAGGTGAAAGATAGATTCTGGAAGGAGCTAGATGATGTAGTTCTGAGCATCCCAGACAGAGAGTGAGTCGTAATTGGTGCAGATTGTAATGGACATATTGGTGAAGGTAATAGGAGTGATGAAGAAGTGATGGGTAAGTACGGCATCCAGGAAAGGAACTTGGAGGGACAGATGGTGGTAGACTTTGCAACAAGGATGCAAATGGCTGTAGTGAACACTTTTTTCCAGAAGAGGCACGAACATAGGGTGACCTATAAGAGCGGAGGTAGAAGCACACAGGTGGATTACATCTTGTGCCGACGATGTAATCTGAAGGAGGTTACCAACTGTAAGGTAGTGGTAGGGGAAAGTGTGGCTAGACAGCATAGGATGGTGGTGTGTAAGATGACTCTGGTGGTGGGGAGGAAAATTAGGAAGACAAAGGCAGAGAAGAGAACCATGCGGTGGAAGCTGAGACAAGGACAAGTGTTGTGCAGCTTTTCGGGAAGAGGTGATACAGGCTCTCGGTGGACGGGAGGAGCTTCCAGAAGACTGGACCACTGCAGCCAAGGTGATCAGAGAAGCAGACAGGAGAGTACTTGGTGTATCTTCTGGCAGGAAAGGAGAGAAGGAGACTTGGTGGTGGAACCTCACAGTACAGGAAATCATACAAGGAAAAAGGTTAGCTAAGAAGAAGTGGGACACTGAGAGGGCAGAGGAGAGGCGAAAGGAATACATTGAGATGCGACACAGGGCAAAGGTAGAGGTGGCAAAGGCAAAACAAGAGGCATATGATGACATGTATGGCAGGTTGGACACTAAATAAGGAGAAAAGGATCTATACATGCTGGCCAGACAGAGGGTTAGAGATGGGAAGGATGTGCAGCAGGTTAGGGTGATTAAGGATAGAGATGGAAATATGTTGACTGGTGCCAACAGTGTGCTTGCTAGATGAAAAGAATACTTCGAGGAGTTGATGAATGAGGAAAATGATAGGGAGAGTAGAAGAGGCAAGTGTGGTGGACCAGGAAGTGGCAATGATTAGTAAGGGGGGAAGTTAGAAAGGCATTAAAGAGAATGAAAAATGGAAAGGCAGTTGGTCCTGATGACATTCCTGTGGAGGTATGGAAGCATCTAGGAGAGGTGGCTGTGGAGTTTTTGACCAGCTTGTTCAATAGAATTCTAGTGCGTGAGAAGATGCCTGAGGAATGGAGGAAATGTGTACTGGTGCCCATTTTTAAGAACAAAGGTGATGTGCAGAGCTGTGGCAACTATAGAGGAATAAAGTTGATGAGCCACACAATAAAGTTATGGGAAAGAGTAGTGGAGGCTAGACTCAGGACAGAAGTGAGTATTTGCGAGCAACAGTATGGTTTCATGCCTAGAAAGTGTACCACAGATGCATTATTTGCCTTGAGGATGTTGATGGAAAAGTACAGAGAAGGTCAGAAAGAGCTACATTGTGTCTTTGTAGATCTAGAGAAAGCCTATGACAGAGTAGCCAGAGAGGAACTGTGGTACTGCATGCGGAAGTCTGGAGTGGCAGAGAAGTATGTTAGAATAATACAGGACATGTACGAGGGCAGCAGAACAGCGGTGAGGTGTGCTGTAGGTGTGACAGACAAATTTAAGGTGGAGGTGGGACTGCATCAGGGATCAGCCCTGAGCCCCTTCCTTTTTGCAGTGGTGATGGATAGGCTGACAGATGAGGTTAGACTGGAATCCCCGTGGACCATGATGTTTGCAGATGACATTGCGATCTGCAGTGAAAGAAGGGAGCAGCTGGGGGAACAGTTAGAAAGATGGAGGCATGCACTAGAAAGAAGAGGAATGAAGATTAGCCGAAGTAAAACAGAATATATGTGCATGAATGAGAGGGAGGGTGGGGGAAGAATGAGGCTACAGGGAGAAGAGATCGCAAGGGTGGAGGACTTTAAATACTTGGGGTCAACCGTCCAGAGCAATGGTGAGTGTGGTCAGGAAGTGAAGAAACGGGTCCAAGCAGGTTGGAACGGGTGGAGGAAGGTGTCAGGTGTGTTATGTGACAGAAGAGTCTCTGCTAGGATGAAGGGCAAAGTTTATAAAACAGTAGTGAGGCCAGCCATGATGTATGGATTAGAGACAGTGCCACTGAAGAGACAACAGGAAGCAGAGCTGGAGGTGGCGGAAATGAAGATGTTGAGGTTCGCTCTTGGAGTGACCAAGTTGGATAAAATTAAAAATGAGCTCGTCAGAGTGACAGCCAAGGTTCGATGTTTTGGAGACAAAGTTAGAGAGCGCAGACTTCAATGGTTTGGACACGTCCAGAGGAGAAATAGTGAGTATATTGGTAGAAGGATGATGAGGATGGAGCTCCCAGGCAAGAGAGCTAGAGGAAGACCAAAGAGAAGGTTGATGGACGTCGTGAGGGAAGACATGATGGCAGTTGGTGTTCGAGAGGAGGATGCAGGAGATAGGCTTACATGGAAAAGGAAGACGCGCTGTGGCGACCCCTATAGGGACAAGCCGAAAGGAAAAGAAGAAGATTCAGTTCAGTTCATTCACTCAAAAGATTCATTCACGAACGAAACAACACTGGGCACAGCAGAAGCACGTGAGTCCTGAACACGACAGGATGACGGACGGCTGTCTTGACTTCGCGGTCATTTCTGGCAACTTAGAAAATAGTGATGGCGAGATGAAGCTTCATGAAGCATTGTAACGCTTCAGCTATTGGTTCATTTTGTGATGCTTCATTGCACACGACACCACCTGCTGGCCATGTGCATAATCACAGGCAGCTGTATCTTTACCATACATACAGTATGTGATGCGTTGCATCTTTGCGTCTTTTTGGCTCTCGTGAATGACTGTATTAAAAAACAATGTCTGAGCAAGTAATTTCCCAACATAATGTGTAAAATATATTATTTGTGAACATATTCTGTGTGCTTTAAATGTTCCTCAACACTGGTATGGCAAGTTGTATAATGTTTGCGGTGCTGTTTGTGGCTCGAACTCAGGCAACCACCATACCCCAACGGCTGGGCTATTAGACCAGGACAGCAGCCTCTTTCCCAGGATTTCGAGGAGTGACGTAGCATTCGCTCGCTATCTTCTGCCCAAGCTATATCCAAACAATGCTGTAAACACTCCAAACTCTAGTAGCCGATACAAACTACACAATCTTTCTCCAAACTCTGAGCTGACCGCAACTCTATAAAAAAAAAAAAAAAAAAAAAAAAACGCACATTTTGAATGGGTTTGCATGAGGTGTTTCCGTTGCTGTCAAATCCCTGAAGTGCTTCCCGAATCGGTCACGTGGTACGGCCCGGGCAGGGAGGCTTCATCAGACGTCATCACTTCCGGCTCCTCCCCTAAAGGAAGCAAGCCTCGATACGCGCTTTGCGTACACGCCCCCTCCATTACTCGACACACGCCTCGAACACTCGTTACAAAGCGTAACATCACTAGTAGAAAACCTTTTAAGTTAGAGTAGATAAGGCACAGCAAAAGACACTAAGGACAATCAACTTCCGCTGTCATCGGGCAGGAGGCGGGGTACACCCTGAACTGGTTGCCAGCCAATCGCAGGGCACATAGAAACAAACAACCATCCGTAATCACATTCACACCTACGGGCAATTTAGAGTCTCCAATTAATGCATGTTTTTGGGATGTGGGAGGAAACCGGAGTACCCGGAGAAAACCCACGCAGGCACGGGGAGAACATGCAAACTCCACACAGGCGGGGCCGGGGGTTGAACCCGGGGTCCTCAGAACTGTGAGGCTGACGCTCTAACCAGTCGCCCACCGTGCCGCCCCAAGGAGGTATCTGTTTGTATATTATTTTCAACGTGGGAAATTGTTAGCTCCCTCTGTGCAGCCATGTAAATGTTCTAACAATAACAACCTCAAGTTCAAAGTATTTATTACAGGCTTTCTTCAAAATCATTTAATATGATGGCAAAATCAAGAAGAAGAAATATACTAGACTATATTTCAAATAGAACATAAAAATAACAGTAATGTTGATTCCTAACTTTTGGCCATACGTGAAGAACTTAACAATTCTTGCAGTCCAATGATTTAACATTCAAATTAAAACATTAGTGAAATAAACGCTCAATGACACTACAATTACATTCTTATTTGGCTTTGCTGTTATGAAAACAAAGAAAAGATCTACTGCATGACCTGTACAGTAGCCATATTGACACATTAACATAGAGAAAACAATTACATTCAGTAGTTACAGATACAAATTGGAAATTGGAATTTCCATTTTTGGTCTTTATTTTGAAATCCAAAAACAAAAGGAATCCTCCTTTTGCAAGCAGGGACCTTTGATTTTAGAATAAACAGGTGCTGTACACTGTGACTTTGTGGCTTATCTGCTGCAGCAGCTCCTTCACTGAGGCCTCCAGCTCCACCAGCTGTTCTGCCTTGACCTCTAGGGCACGATGGTTGACCTCAAACGACTTTTCTAGCTCTGAAATGTGAAACGATAGATTTAGTGAGCTTCAAATTATTAGGCATTTGCAATTATTGTAAATATTCAATGCTATTTAACGTGAATAGCATTTTTTCAGTCTTCGATATCACTTGACCAAGTCTCTCATCCATTGTGAATACATGTATAGTTTGTTACTGAACCTCAGTTGCTGATTAAAGAATTGGTGTGTCGACGTATACTGCAGTCCACCCATGTAGATATTGTAAGATGCGCCAGCGCCACACACACGGTTGGTGCGTTGTCTACCATGAGAATTATTTGACTGTGAAAGGCAGTTTTTCTTATGTCAGATTTAGAGACCCCCCTTATTTTGGAGAGGTCATTTTCACACCTTCGGGGCACCCTAAAGGCCTCTTAATACTCCCGCGCTCGCACGGCTGACTACGCCCACATTGCATCACGTGACTGGCGAATTGCGTAGCTTGACGTGCGCACGGCAAAAATTGTTGCGACACACAGAATCCCGCGGGGATCATCTCTCGTGATGGGTCCGTTTTAGTCACATACTGTGATGATGTATTCAGCGTTCCTCCCGGTTCCACATAGCACCTATGCCCGCCGCCTTCTCGATCGATTTTGCAGCATAATTAAACGTGTCATCTGGTCAGCTAGGTCCATTTGTTCTAGCAGATTCTGTTCCGCGGTCGCCATTGTTGTTGCTTTTCCCTTGTTACGGAAGGGAAAGTAAAAACGGCTACTGGAAACGGCCCAAAAAAGGCAGAGGAAACTCCGCCCTCTGGCATACTCGCCAATACCAGCTGTAGCGGCACCCCCGACTTGGAGGAGAACTGAAGCACACTTTCAAAACAGCGTGCGTGTGGGTTGCACTCAAGTATAAAGGCAAAGTACGTCTGGTGTGTTCTTCTGAAACCATTCTGTTGTTGATTTGCTTCCGTTTTGGATCATTGTCCTGTTCCAACACCCATCATCTTTTGTGCTTCAACTGTTGGACAGATAGCCACAAGTTCTACAAAATATCTTAATAAACTTGTGAATAAATTTTTCCATTGATGATTGTAAGCTGTCCAGGCCCTGAGTTAGTGAAGCAGGCCCATACAATGATTCTCCCTTCAACATGATTCACATTTGGGATAAGGTTTTGCTTTTAGTGAGCTCTGCCATTTTTCCTCCACACATGATGATGTGTATTCCTCCCAAACAATTCATCTTTGGTTTTATCAGTTCACAGAATACTTTGTCATTAGTGCTGTGGAACATCCAAGTGCTTTTTAGTAAACTTCAAATGTGGGACAATGTTTTCCTTTGACAGAAACGGCTTCCGATTTGGTGTTCTCCTATGAAGCCCATTCTTTGTTGTTTTAAGTATGGTAGATTTGTCTACAGGGATGTTAGCACGTGCAAGTGATTTCTCTACGTCTTCAGCTGACACTCCCGTAGTGGTGTCACAATACCAAAATTCTGAGCGAGATACTATACGTGCATAAAGTACCCCCATACCGGTACAGAAACGATACCATGGGGGGCGGGGGGGACCTTAGTAACAGCAGTGGAATGAAAACTGACAAAACAACTGCAAATACCTTTATATTTTTATTGATTAATTTTTTTTTATAAACTTAGTATTATGTAATAATTGAATTAATCCATTCTTAACATTAGTCATTATTTATAGCTTAGAGCAATGCCTGCATGATCATGTAAAGTATATATATTATATGACGAATATGTGGGTTTGCATGTATATAAAATTGTATAACTATATGCAGTATGTGTATGATATATACAGTCAGAAAAATATGACACCACCCTTGCTTCTTGAATTTCCTGTTCATTTTAATGCCTGGTACCACTAAATGCATTTCATCTGAACAATTCATGAGCTTAATTGTATTATTAAATATGATATTGGTAATTAGCAAGAAAACCAATGAAAATTGCTAGAGCTTGATATCAGCCTCTCATATTAAACTCATGAGCTATTTTCGTGGTCATTATTATATTTGTCCAAACAAATCTACTTTTTAAAACGGAACATGAAACTAACAATGGGTCTAATATTTTTTGCATGACTACATTCATCATTTCTATTTACTTACTCATACGTAATACTGTATAAGCTTTTGGTGTGCATTATTCTTGTATTTCACTGCATTTGATTTCTCCCATTGTAAACAATACTGTACATGTGCAGCCACTCAGTGGTGCTATTATTGCGTACGTAGCCACTCAACTCGAAAACGTCACCTTTTGGTTCCACTTGGATACTAAGTGGTTTTCCTTTTGCATTCGGGTGGATTTTTCGTTTTCTTGAACTCCCCGATTTCCGGCGTGGGTGTCGCCTGTGTCCGGGTTGGAGCGGTTCAAGCTGGGCTTCCGTGCGGCACGCACCCGTGCTATCGATGCCGAGTTTGCCTAACAGCACGGGAAAATCCACTGCATATAAAACCGACTTTGCTCACAGAGCCTCGTGAGCCGCGGAATCTGAATTGTCCCGGTTCCCACACAGGTGTGCGCATATACAGAACCCTCGTCCCTGATGCCACACTAAGAAGCTTTTTCTAACTTTTCAGGAGACTGGAAGTCATTTTGGTGTACTGGCGCATTTTTTAAAATTATTATTATTTTTTTAAGTACCGGTACTAAACAAAACCGGTACCGTGCTATTTTTGTCGTGAAAGTACTTCGGTCCGGGTCCGGTACTGGTACTTTGTGCAACACTACACTCTAGGGTTCTTTTTTTTTTTTTTTTTTTTACATCATTGAGTATTGTGTGCTGTGCTCTTCTCTTGGAAGAGAAGCAATAGTGCTGAACTTTTTCCATTAATAGACACTTCGTCTAACCGTGGACCGATGAACTTTGATATAGTCCTGAAAATGTTTCAAAATAAAAATTAGTATACGCATACTTTTTGGGATGCAATCGAAAGGTCATGCCCTCTGGCAGGGCGTGGCTACGTGCTTTGTATGGAGAGGTCAATTTTCCTGCAATGTTCTTCAAGTGGTGCCACCATTCGAAATTTCAAAGGCTTTCATGACCATGAAAGCCTGACCGACATAATTGTAGTCGTTCAGTCCTCTAATGTCGTTAGCGCTTGTGCCTCACACTAATAATGTTCGGTTTAGGGTGAAAGTCGGAATAACTAATTGTGTCTGGTAACAAATGTAGTCCTGTTGCTGCACAGGAACTGCAATAAATGCTAATGCGATGCTGAAAGAACAGTTTAGCGATAAGGTTACTGACGAGCGTTCGAACGCTAAAAAGTAAACGGGAGAGTGATGTCACCTTTGAGAACCTGCAGCTTGTCACTGGCTCGCAACAGCAGCTCCTTGGCTTCTTGCTGCAGCAATTCGGCCCTCTTCTTTGCGTCGGCCACACCGCCCCCCTTTTGATCAATGAGTTGCTCTACAGTGGCGTACTTGTCCTTAAGTTCAGAGTCGATGTCCTTCGTGATGTTAAGAAAAGAGGATTAATGACGATTTGCAGATGTAACCTTGTGATCCTTTTATTCTAGGACAGCAATTTTTCCACAGGAACCCGAGCTCAGGTCAACTTTCTAATTGTTCAACTTACCCTTTTTGCCTCTTTGACCATTTGTCTTATGCTTGTTGCATCGTGAATAGTGCGTTCACTGATCAGTGTGGCATTCTGAGTTCTGTTTCTAAGCAGTGTCACGTCCTCATCAAGCTGCTGCAGCCGTCTCGTGGCGTTGTTCAGTTTTAGTTCTACGTCTGATGTATCTGACTTTACCTGCGCACAACACAGTTAACACATTTGTGATTTAAAAAACGCACACACTATTAAAGCGAAGGTAAATCAGGAGGTCAAAACTTCCTGTTAAATTGCAAATGTACATATCTTTATTTGATGTAAGTAATTACTGCCAAAACTTATTTTAAAACATCACAGCCATTTTTACTCACAAGAATGTGCCGCAACATCGTCCCTCCCTCGGGCGAAGGAGAGAAAGTGACGTCACAGCTAAAGTAGCTACTAGCTAACGTGTTCCCTTACATTTGAGCAAGCATAGTTTTTTTTTTTTTTTTTTTTTTTTAAAATAGATCAGTAAGACCTGCGACCGTCGGAAAAGTACTCCGCCGGCTGTCGCCAGCCTACCGGGCGGGCACTGGGGTAGCTAGCTGCTAGACGCTAACAGCATTTAATCAATGACAGTGTAATATTTGCATCTTAAATGGCCGACTGAACATGATTTCAGGATGGTGTTGTGTTGATTTTGCTGGCAACAGTATATGTCGGTATTATAAACTGCGGTGGGGGACAAGTAGTCGTGGTCGGCCAAGCGTGGCAACGTCGCTGCGGAGGAGGCCAACTTCAAAATCAAATCTCAGGCCGTTGAATCGATGGCAACTGGACTGTTCTGTTTGTTTAGTTGTGATCGTTTCATCCAATCCCTGAGAATGGAATGACCTGAATGAATGAGAAGATTTACAGGCAAAAGGCTAACAAGCCATTGATGTCCAATGGCGGGGCTTTTATTTTGAAGTTGGCCTCCGTAGTTGCCGTGGTTTTTAATAGGAGCAATCTTGTTGTGTCTGGCTCGACTTCAACTTTTTGACTGGAGTCAACCCAACATGGATGCCTCCTGGAATAGATGAATATTTATGAATTTATCTGTTTCATTATTAGTCCACAAACACCATCATAATCAGAATACTTTGTTTAGACTAGCGGGGTCGCACAGACAAAACATGCTTGGCTTTAATTGCGCTTTAAATATTTAAACACAGAGGACTGACTGAGAGCAGCAGCTTGTTGGTGTTCTTGATATCGTCTGTGGCCTGCTGGATCGCACTGTCGGCAGCTGCCTGAGCTCTCTGAGCTTCTTCCAGAGCTTCTTTGACCATCTCCGCAGAGTCCTTCACATCAACTGCCTCCTGACTGTTGAATATAGCGAGTTAATTTTAGGATTACACAGTCTTGACATTATTTCACCAGGGGAATGAGAAGTATCACAAAATCTTCAACTTCAATATGAGAAACTGACTTTTTATTGCACGTATACAAATATTTGGCCCACTCATCCAAGTGTGGAAGTACACCACCAAGTGCCTATTTTATGAGGTGCCCATTTCTGAAAATGTGTCTGTAAGCGAGTCGTTCAGGTTTTGGCCCGATGGTG
The DNA here is from genome assembly GCF_024500275.1 of Phycodurus eques. Classification (NCBI taxonomy): domain Eukaryota; kingdom Metazoa; phylum Chordata; class Actinopteri; order Syngnathiformes; family Syngnathidae; genus Phycodurus; species Phycodurus eques. Next base: position 5,669,694 of record NC_084529.1, on the reverse strand, counting down.
ATGTCCAATCAGCCTAATTTAAACAATAGTGCCCGTACGCAGAGTTTCTCCATCCAAATCTTGGCAGCTCGCCTGGTTGAAGAGCTGCTATTTTCAAGAGACGCATACATATATGGAAACACTATATTTTCAAGCAAAAAGAAAAGCATAGCTGCAGTGTTGGATGCACAGATGAACGTTATGACGACCGGTGAGCATCCATCCGGAGGGTAGGGCTGAACGGTTTGAGGGGATTTAATCCCCAAGAGAAACGGCACATCGATCATTCGGCAAGAAACATAAATCAAAGCCATGGAACATAATGGGTTGACCAGACTCCACACCGGCTGGGCTGTGATTTGAACCCCGGTCCTCAGAACTGCGAGGCAGATGCGCCAACCAGTCGCCCACCGAGGTTTCATGCAATCCAATGAAAATATGCGACGCTTTATCGAGGTGAAGGTATTTTATTTGTCCACTTGAGGTCACCGTCCACACACTCTACACAAGCAAATGTATTTGTGCTCTGCTTCAGGGACTTGAACAACAGCCCAAGTCAACTTGGTGTGAACACGTGATTTTCTGCCTTAAGCATTTTGGACCGTGACTCACACTGATGGCAATGTAGTCAGTTAATAGCATTATGGGAACCCATAATTCATTGCGGTTAAGTTTTTAACTACAGTACTGTAGTTGTAGAAAATCAAGCTAAACGTTGCTCTTGCATTTGTTCCTATCTGTATTATTAGGAGTGTGTGCATTAGCTATTCGTCAGGCTAAAGTTGGTATTTGTGAACTTATTTCATAAAACTTTAACTGCGGCTTGTATTTTAAAGAGTGATTTTCTGGTCGTGGTCATGTTCTTTGTATCCTCAAGCAATTTGGTGACTTACCAGATGTATGAGTTAGGGTTACTCAGGAAGATGTCTTTTTTTTGTTAAGAAAAATAGCCTGATTGACCTTACGTGAGTCACTCCTGCCACATTAAAATCATATACCAACCAATAAAGCTGACTGTCAGAGATGTGCAGGTGAGTAACTGCATTACACCGACCTATAAAAATTTTTTTAAAAATAAAATCTCCAATGCATTCAATCCGCAATAAATGACCCGCGATTTAGCGAGGGATTCCTGTATACGGATTTAATGTGATGTGCGCATATTGTCAGTATAGTCAGTAATTTTTTTCAATGTTGTTTTTCTTTTAAGCCCTTACAAATACATAGTTTGAATAATTAATATTGATAACAGATTATTTATCATCTGTGCTTTTGATCCTGATTTTAAGGAAATCATGACTTGAATTGAAAAAAAAATTAGATTTTTTTTTTTTTTTTTTTTACATTTTTTAGAGGATGGGGCAGACTTGATTCGATTAGATTATTTTTTTTTTTTTTTCTTCAAATCGTTCAGACCTAATGAGGGAGTTTGTTTTGTGATTGCTGGTGTGAAATATTGAGTATGTGTCAGTTGGTGGAAGAGCTGCTCCATCAAAGTACATCAATTAACACGGTAACACAACAGGTAACACACCTAACTTGGCGGGCCCGCTCAAGTAGACTTTCAGCTCTTTCAATGTCATCTGTGCTCTGCTGCAGGATCGTCTCCACGTTGCCCAGTTCCCCCACCTTCTGGCGAATTTCATCAGTGAGGTTCTGAAGCTGTTCTCGTGTGGTTGGCATCTGCATGGCCAGCACCTCATTAGCAACTTTTTTGATACTCTCCAAGTCTGCCCCATCCTCTAAAAAAGAAACACACACATTTACAGATTGAAATATTTTGTTTGATTAGATAAGGACAGATCGGTTTTCCACAGCACTTATATTACAACATTCAGAGGTATGGTGAATATTTTACAATCTGTGGCTTTTAAAATATGACAGAAGACAAACCAAAAAAGGATGAGTTACCTGTGAGGAAGTCTCGAATCTCCCGGATAAGGGTCCTTAGCTCCTCGTTGCTCTGATCAAAATTCTGCTTTGTCCTGTTAGTCTTCATAAAAACATCATGAGCGCTCATTTTTGCTTGATCGGCCTTTTGTTTTGCCTCTGACACCTAAACAGACAGTTCAGGTTAGACTGAGTCTTAAAAGATAATCCGAAACCCCAAAGATGAAGGTTTTACCATCTTGGCGAGTTTATCCACTTCCTCCATGGCATTTAATATTTCCCGTTCAGAGTCAAGAGCTTTCTGCCAGCTGGAATGAACCTTTGACAACACACCATCACATTCGTCCCCTCCACACATGGGGCCACCCTCCGCATTTACGCATCCTAATCCCCCACAGGAAGACGAACATGAGTCCTGACCTGCTGGATTCCCGCATGTCTGTAGAGACACATCAGATTACAATCGTTACCATGAACATACAGTAAACTAACCCCTTCTTGAGCCTTCACTTTATGATGGTATCGGGGATTTATACCCTTGGTAGCGTCAAACAGGTCATATGCGAGGGAGCAGGGCTCAGAACGCCTTGTGAAGAAAAACATTGTTGGATGTCATTTTCCCTCGTCCCGATGCCGGTGCCAGGCCTGGAGGTGTGGCTCGATGGCGAGCACGATCCCGGCAGGGCACAGCACGGAGGGACAACATGGATTCCTCTTCACTTGGGCTCACCACCTATGGTAGGGCCCAAAGGGGTCAAATGCTTCGTGAGCTGAACAGCAGCCGAAGATTGGTGTTCCTATCCCCGGTTACAGAAGCTCGCTCTCGGTACATGGAGCATCACCTGTCTGGCAGGGAAGGAGCCTGAGCTGGTGGGCTAGGTTGAGAAGTTCCGACGAGATATAGTCGGGCTCACCTCGACATATAGCGTCCTCTTGAGCAGGTTGGACTCTCTTCCACTCTGGAGTTTACCACGATGAATGGTGCTGAGCAGGCGGGGGCATAATTATTGCCCCATGGCTTGGCGATTGTCTACCGGGGTTCCCCCCGGTGGACAAGAGGGTATCCTCCCTCTGTCTTTGGGCCGGGGGACAGGTCCTGACTGTTGTTTGTGCCTATGCACCAAACATCCTCTTCTAGTGGACTTCAATGCTCACTTGGAGGAATACAGTGAGATCTGGAAAGGCATGATAGGCAGAAACACCCCAACCCCTATGTATGAACCCAAGTGGTGCTTTGTTATTGGACTTCACTGCAGGTCACGGATTCTCCATAACAAACACCATATTCAAGCTAAAGGTGCACTTGGCACCAGGACACCCGAGGCTGCAGTTCAACGATCGAGTTTGTGGTCGTGTCATCAGACTTGCAGATGCTTGTCTTGGATACTCGGGTGAAGAGAGATGAGTGGCTGCTAACGCCTGTTGGTTTGTTGGCTCTGAGTAAGGGAAGATAGTGTCTGATCAGGCAGACCTAAATGCATTGTGGATGTCTGTTATAGGGCTGCACAATTAATGACATTTTGACCATGATTTTGGCTGCCACAATTAACCTGATCGTTGGCAAGTTTTACATTTCAAATAAGGGCTCTGCTGCATATGAAGCACTTTCTCAACCAGTAGTCAGCCAATTACCAGGCTTCATTAAGCTGCCTAAATAACAAGCAGCATACAATAGAAACCTCTGTCATTTATATTGTGATTTTAGTTTTGCTTTGCTGCTACGAGGCAATCCTGTAGTTTCTTTTCCTCCGTTTATTAATATGCTTACACCAAGCACAGGGGCGTACAGGAAAATTACAATATTGTGATATATATCGTTATCGGGATATACAACTTTGTTCATATCACACATGGGATTAAATAGGGAGGGAAATCACGACAGTTGAGTTCTTTGCACCCATGACTCAAGCACAACAATGGAGCCTTTCTTTGTATTTTGCACTGAAAACTGTAGCGCAATAAAAAGTACAGATATTCTCCCTAACAATGTTTGTGATTAATAATCATGATTACAATATTGATCAAAATATTTGTGCAGCCCTAGTCTGTTGGAAACATCTTGCTGAGTCCCCTGTCAGAAGGAATTTCAACTCACACCGCCGGCAAAATTTCAACAACTTTCCAGATGGGGCAGGGGACATTTGAGTCTGAATGGGCCATGTTTCATGCCTCCATTGTCGCGGTGGCCAATCAGAGCTGTAGCCGTAAAGTGCTGGGTGCCTGTCGGGACAGTGATCCCGGAACCCGTTGGCGGACACCGACGATGAGGGAAGCTTTCAAGCTGAAGAAGGACTTCAGGCCTTTTTGGGCTATGGGTACCAGCAGGCCAAGCAGAATACAGCATTAGTGGTTTCTGAGGCAAAAACGACTTCACCCGACTGCTGTGACAAAATTTTGGTCCACCATCTGGTGTGTTAGGAAGGGGAAGCAGTACGCCATCAACACTGTGTGTAGTGGTGATGCGGCTCTGCTGACCTTGGGACATTGTGAGTTGGTAGGGAGAATATTTTGAAGACCTCCTCAATTCCACCAACAGGCCTCCCTATGATGAAGCACAGTCTGGGGACTGTGAAGTGGGTTCTCCTATTTCTGGGGTTGAGGTCACCAAGGTGGTTAAAAAGCTCCTCTGTGGCAGGGCCCTGGGTGTGGATGAGATCCACCCTGAGTTCCTCAAGGCCCTGGACGTTATGGGGCTGTCTTGCTTGACATGCTTCTGCCACATCACGTGGTCCCAGAGGCTGTGTTCCAACTACTTACGATCACACTCCCAAGCCTCCCAGGTAAGATCTATCTTTGAGGGTCCCGGAGAGGAGAGTCTGTCGAGGTGAAGAATCTCAGATTCAGGAGGAGCAGTGTGTTTTTTGTGTCAAGGCCATTCACCCAATTTACACACTAAACTTGGAGAAGGCTGTGACCCTTGTAGGGGGTGCTCCGGGAGTATAGGGTACTGTATCCCTTAATAAGGCAGTTCAGTCCCAGTTCAACAGATGTTGGGCCGGCAGCAAGCCACATTTGTTTCTAGTAGGGTTTGGATTCTGCCAAGGCTGCCCTTTAGACCGGGGGTATCCAAAGTACGGTCAGTGGGCCATGTGCGCCCCGCCGGCCATTTTTTTTTGTGGCCCACGGCACCTACTAACAATAACGTTGAACGTGTCCTGCAACCCTAATTTTCTCGACCTTAATATATTGTTGTGGTTTTCCTTTTCTCTTGCCTCCAAAGAGAGTGGAGGAAAAGAGCATTCATTCCGCTCCTGGGTCTCAGCATGGGCACGTTTGCTTAAAACCGAATGAATGGGGGGGGGAGATTTCTCTTTTTTGACAATTGTGCAAAAAGATCCAGAGTCCTCTAGCACTTAGAGCAGTTTGAATGACTAATATTGCAATAGTCCGGTGCAATGACCATTGTACAAAGGGCGCCGAGACTTCAAGCGAGTAGTGCAATAATCTGGGACAATGTTGATGGTGCAAATGTTGCAGATAGTCCTCAGTCAGTGTACAAATGGAGCAGATGCTACTCTGGCATGAGTGGCCAGTATTGGTCAACAACACATATGCAAATAGTGCAGCGTGGCGAGACTACTACAGTGAGTGCACGAGTAATGTATACCTGGCCCGACAGAAATGTGACAACAAACTCAAGACAAACAATTGCCAGCATGTTGTAATGGAATTGTAGGTTAGTTGTTTAAGACGTTGATTGCAAGAGGGAAGAAGTTGTTGGAAATGTGGTCGGTTGGTTGTGACCGAAAGAACAAGATCACGGATACAAGCGGATGAAATGAGTTTCCTCCGACGGGTTTCGTGGCGCTCCCTTAGAGATAGTGTGAGAAGCTTGGTCATCCGGGACGCACTCAGAGTAGAGAGGCTGATCCTCTGCATTGAGAGGATCCAAATGAGGTGGGTTGGGCATCTGGTTAACATGTCTCTTGGATACCTGTGTGGTGAGGTGTACCCAGGACATGCTGGATAGACCATCTCTCTTGGCTGATCTGGGAATGCCTCAGATCCCCCAGGAAGAGCTGGGCGAAGTGGGAGGGGAGAGGAAGTCTGAGCTTCCCTGCTGCCCCTGCAACCTGACCCAGGATTAGCGGAAGAATATGAGACTGGATGGATAGATGTAGCTTTGTTAAATCTGTCTAAAATATTAAAAAACAATTTCTCAGTTTGTTGTTTGTGAAATTTGTGCTCGCCTGCTACGATCCATCACATCCTGAGGGTTTAGCCCACCTCCTGTCCATAAAACCAAGTGTCGCCCCTCTTGTAGGGTCTCACTGGAATCTCGGATGCCGTGTTTTTTCTTTGGCTCAAATGAAACTGTACTGAATTTGACTTGTTTGTTGATTTTGGAGTCCCACAAGCCGTACACGTATGATGAAATGTCTGCGATACTGTTGCTTCTTTTATTCTCACAAATATTTGTCCAAGACAACCGGAGCACACATTTGTACCTTGTGGCTGAGCTCTGTCAGGTCCAGAGTCTGGATTTGACCTGCCAGGTCATCTAGTTTCTGTGCATGCTCAGTGTGTCTTCTGAGGAACTCATCTCTGGTTAGGTTCATCTTATCCTCTGTGAGTTTCCGTTGGTTAGCCGAGTTCTCCACAGGGCTGTTTGCATCAATGGTGGATGCATTTGCTCGTTCTTCAGCTCCGTGAGACTGCAAGAAGTACTTAGTAACACTGTTAGCTGCCCCTGGTAACACAGTAATAAAAAAATGATTAGTTTTATCTATATTTGATAAACCAAATTATTTACAAAGTGACACAACTCAAGTTCAATTAATTAACATAACATATTGTAATGATCAGGGTAACTGTTCAGTTTTCTTCTTTAATGTTTAGATGACCCGAAAAAAGAAGTGGTATGAAAACACACCGCCTATTTTATTGGAATCTAACTTGCTGCTCAATGCACAAAATGGATCATCTCAAGCTGGAACTTGGTCTGACATCACAGCATCTAGCCTGCAATAAATGTTTTATTTAAATTGGATTATCTTTGATAGAGCTGTGTTTCATTAAATTTTAGCCCGTATTGAAAGATATTTTTTTTTATTGTATCAATATGTGGATTGGCGCCATTAACAAGAATAACTATCCATAATAAGATGAGCTTGAGGAAAGAAATTGTACATAAGAGTTTCATAGAAAGGGATAAATCTTCATCGATGAATTAAAAACTCTTGTTGGCTGAGGTTATAACAATAATACACACAACTATATAACGCCATGAGAACCTTCTCGTAACGAACAGCTAAACATCTCTCTCAAGCAAGATACAGTAGATCGTAGCTCTCTTAACCTCTGACGTCGGAGTTCCTGATGAACTCAACCTGATCCATAATGTCCTGAACGGTCTGCTCGAGTTTCTGAGCATCTGCCATCAGTAATTTTAGTTTGCCCTCCATGCTGCTCTCCTCCTCTTGCACGCTGAGTAGAATATTTCCCGTGTGGTTCAGTGACTGGCTCAGAGACTCCATCAAGTCACTGAAAGACACACAGAGGTCAATGGTTAGATTTGACAGATTCAATCTAAACTCACCATTTAAGAGACAGCACTTGTCACTACACGTATTAAATCCAATCTTACCTGGCCTCTTGTAAAAGCTGTTGGATCTCACTTAGAGGTTGTGAGGCTGGATTTTGGTTTAGGATGGCATGGATGTCTGATGCACTCCTTTCCAGACTGTCAATAGACTTTCTGTATGGCCCACTGACTCCACTAGTTTTGATAGCATTTACTTTGTTTGCAAGGCGATGTGTCTGATTTGTTAATTTCCCAATGACAGCATCCCACTCAGCGAAGCATTGGTGGCAGCGGTGGCAGTTGGGGAAGGTGCCAGAGAACCCACGGGCACAGGTATCACAACGTGGACCAGACACTCCTTCTATACAAACGCAGTGACCGTTGTCTTTGTTGCACTGCAGCCGAGTGATACCATAAGGTTCACAGTCACATTCTGATGGAAGAAGCACATATAAATTTAGACAGATGTCCATCCATCCATTTTCTATACAGCTTGTCCTCACTAGAGGTCGCAAGAAAGCTGGAGCATGTCCCAGGTGACTGAGTGAGAGGCGGCGTACACCCTGGACTGGTAGCCAGTCAATCACAGTTTATATATTAGACTAAATCATTTTTCAACGACATGGATATTTGACCACATTAATGCATTGAGGGTTTATTATAGTGACACAGGAAAGACAGTTTCATCCATCCATCCATCCATCCACCCATCCAGTCATTTGCTTCCTCTTATCCGAGGTCGGGTCGCGGGAGCAGCATCTTAAAAGCAGGGAAGCCCAGACTTGCCTCTCCTGAGTCATTATGTCCAGGTCTTCTGGAGGGATCCCGTGGCGTTCCTAGGCCAGCCGAGAGACGTAGTCTCTCCAGCCTGTCCTGGATCGCCCCCCTGGGCCTCCTCCTCCCGGCGGAACGTGCCCGGAACACCTCACCAGGGAGGCAGACTGATGCCCGAGCCACCTCATCTGGCTCCTCTCAATGCGGAGGAGCAGCAGCTCGATTCTAAGGCCCTCCCGGAGGACCGAGCTTCTCACCCTATCTCTAACGGAGAGCCCAGACACCCTGCTGAGGATACTCATTCTGGCCACTTGTATCCGCGATCTTGTTCTTTTGGTCACCACACACAGTTCGTGACCATAGGTGAGGGCAGGAACGTAGATTGACCGGTAAATTGAGAACTTTGCATTTTTGGCTCAACTCCTTCTAAACCACGACAGACCGATAGAGTGCGCATCACTGCAGATGTTGCACCGATCCGCCTGTCAATCTCTCCAAGACCCCAAGATTTTTTTTTTTTTTTACAACCTGTCCCGGTCCTCTGCATGGCCATGCAAAATGGTGGATCCATATGCCTTTTGTGCTGGAACAGTTTTGCTGTGTAACAGGGGAGTTTGAAATACTCCCTCTGCTTAGTTTTTAATTTTTTTAATTATTTTGTATTGAAAATGCAGCCGGACAGATGGGGATTTTAGGGGACAGACAGAGGGACAGAATGCACAAGGTAAATAGGGGTGCGAACCACAGCAGAACAATAGTTAGTTTATATATTTGACTCCACCTGCAGTGGGGGGCCAAACCAGCGAGCCCATCTGGTCGGGGACCCAGCCAGGGGGATGACACCCACTCCCCAGGACCAAGGGTGGTCCCCCCCAGCCCAACAGAAGCACCCCCACCAGTCCCAAAGGGAGGGGCAAGGGTACCGGACAACCACACACCCACACCCCACTCCCCTCCCAGAGCGCCCGACCGTTACCATCTCCCCTGCCACCCCCAGAGAGCATGGTGGCCCCAACCACCAACAGGGTCCAACACAGGAGCTACCCAAAAAAAGTCACAGCCCGCCAAAAGTGAGCCCATGTCAAGTGCCTGTCGCAAGCAATGATGGGCGAGGGCGCCGGGAGAGGAAGCGACTTCAAGCCAAGAGAAATGTGAATACCCACCCTATTACTATGGTTACCAGGACCCCAACTGGCAACCATTATGTCTGTATCGTGATAGTGTGTCGTGGGGTGTCATGTATTAACAATGGGAAAACCGGTGGGGGTCAGGCGAGACGGTCACAGGGCAATGATGACCCACAACCGTCACTCCCACCCAGGCCAACCAACTCCTCAAAGGATGTGCGAATGTATGTAGTGCATTAGAAATCCGCAGGGGAAAGGCATGGCGGCCCAGCGAGCAGGCTGGAGTCCCCTAACATCTGTCCAAGTGTCCTCCCCAGCCCAGCACTACCCTCCCCCCACTGACGGATGTATGATGCATTAAAACTGGAGGACCGGCAGGGCAGAGAAGTGGGGCGACCAGCCCGGAGACCAGCACAGATGTGCCAGGACCCGGTCCAGCATCCACCTCATCATGCCTCGGGCATGCCTCACACACCAGCTCAGGGTCTTTCCCTGCCAGACAAGTGACGTTCCACGTCCCTAGAGCCAGCTTCTGCAGCCGGGGATTGGACCGCCAAGGTCCCCGCCTTCGGCCCCCACCCAGCTCACACAGCACCTGACCCCCTTGGCCCCTCCCACAGTGGTGAGCCCATGGGAAGGGGAATACACGTTAGCTTTTCGGACTATGCCCAGCCAGGCCCCATGGGTGCAGGACTGGCCACCAGGCGATCGCCATCGAGCCCCACCTCTGGACCTGGCTCCAGACAGGGGCCCCGGTGACCTCCATCTGGGCAAGGGATTTAATAATTTTACTTGTCATAGGGGGCCTTTTAGTCATCCTTTTGTCTGGTCACCTAGGACCTGTTTGTGATGGGTGACCCTTCCAAGGGCATGATGCCCCAGACAACGCAGCTCCGAGGATCAAACCCCTCCACCACGATAAGGTGACGGCTCCAGGAGGGGCAGTTTTATACAATGAAATCCAAAAACAAAAACATTTCAAGATGGCATGAGTCAAAACACTACTCTTTGTAAGAGGTATGAAACTTTTGTAATAGCGACTGGGGTTATAATTTTGCTTTACACTTACACAAACAAGCCTCAGAGAACATTTGTACAGTACTTCACATGAGACTTGCTCCCACACAATTTCGGGGGATGCAGTTGGCACAAGTTGTGCACTTATGTAAGTTCATTTTTTTTAGTATCTTTGACATTACACAACTACCAGTTTGAAAGCATGCATGTGTATTTTTCCATCCATTTTCTGAGCCGCTTCTCCTCACTCGGGTCACGGGCGCGCTGGAGCCTATCCCAGCTATCATCGGGCAGGAGGCGGGGTACAGCCTGAACTAGTTGCCAGCCAATCGCAGGGCACATACAAACAAACAACCATTCACACTCACAGTCACACCTACGGGCAATTTAGAGTTGTCAATTAACCTAGCATGCATGTTTTTGGTATGTGGGAGGAAACCGGAGTGCTCGGAAAAAAACCTACGTAGGCACGGGGAGAACATGCAAACTCCACACAGGCGGGGCCGGGGACTGAACCACGCTCCTCAGAACTGTGAGGCTGACGCTCTAACCAGTTGTCCACCGTGCCGCCTATTTTTCCATCACAAATAAAAAAAAATAATCATCCAATAATATGGGTAGACATAAAAATGTAAATGTATTTTATTTGTGGCAGCATGGTGGTGAGTGATATGAACGTCTGCCTCCCAGTTCTGGGTTTCTGTGTTCGAATCTCGGCTCCGGCCTTCCTGTGTGGAGTTTGCATGATCTCCCTCTACTTGTTTTTCCCTGTATACTCTGGCATCCACACTCCCAACAGGTCTGAGTAGTTCAAGACTAAATTCTCTACAGGTCTGACTGTGAGTGTGAATGGTTAATTGTCTGTATGCAATTGGGTGTCGACTAATCCAGGGTGTACCCTGCCTCTCGCCAAAAATCAGCTGGGATAGGATGTAGCTCACCCTCAACCCGAATAAGTGAATTTCTTGACAAAGTCCATAATTGTCTGTGTGACAAACATTTTAATGACATGACAATATCCAGAATTTGTTCAACAACTGTGTCTGTCCTTGTCTAAAATGATCTTGAAAATAAGACAGCTCTTATATAGTCCACATATTCACCAACCAACAAAGACAAATCCCCTACCGTGACATTCGACCTCTGGGTCTCCCCAAAAGAGTGCTCTACACTCTCTGCATGTCCTGCCTCCAAAGCCTGGCGCACATGAACATTGACCACTGATCTGTAGGAATAACATATACACTATCAAGAAAAATTTTTCAGTGCATGTGCTTTCCTTTAAACACATATAGTTGCAAAAATAGGTGTTAAAAATACAGTGCAAACAAAAGCTATGCTGAGAAGTGAAGCTATGAAATACTGTACAATATCTGGCTATACTTACATTACATTATACAACCCAAATTCCAGGGAAGTTGGGATGTTGTGTTAAACATAAATAACAGAATACATCCATCACACAATACCTACATGGAATGGAATACATCCATCCATCCATTTTCTGAGCCGCTTCTCGTCACAATTGGTATCCTATCCCAGCTATCATCGGGCAGGAGGCGGGGTACACCCTGAACTGGTTGCCAGCCAATCGCAGGGCACATACAAACAAACAACCATTCGCACTCACATTTACAACTACGGGCAATTTAGAGTTGTCAATTAACCTACCATGCATGTTTTTGGGATGTGCGAGGAAACCGGAGAAAACCCACGCAGGCACGGGGAGAACATGCAAACTCCACACAGGCGGGGCCGGGGTTTGAACCCTGCTCCACAGAACTGTTAGGCTGACGCTCTAACCAGTCGGACACCGTGCCAACTAACAGAATACAATGATTTGCAAATCATGTGCAACTTATATTTAATTGAAGACACTACAAAGACAAGATATTTAATGTTCAAACTGATAAACTTTATTGTTTTTAGCAAATGATCATTAACTTAGAATTTTGTGACTGCAACACGATCCAGAAAAGCTGGGACAGGGTCATGTTTACCACTGTGTTACATCACATTTTCTTTTAACAACATTCAATAAATGTTTGGGAAATGGAGGACACTAATTGTTGAAGCTTTGTAGGTGGAATTTTTTCCCATTCTTGCTTGATGTACAGCTTCAGCTGTTCAACAGTCAGGGATCTCTCATAACGCGCCACGCATTTTCAATGGGAGACAGGTTTGGACTGCAGGCAGGCCAGTCTAGTATCCACACTCTTTTACTACCATGCCATGCTGTTGTAACACGTGCAGAATGTGGTTTGGCATTGTCTTGCTGAAATAAGCAGGGGCGTCCATGAAAAAGACGTTGCTTGGATGGCAGCATAAGTTTCTCCAAAACCTGTATGTACCTTTCAGCATTAATGGTGCCTTCACAGATGTGTAAGTTACCAATGCCATTGACACTAACACAGCCCCATACCATCACAGATGCTGGCTTTTGAACGCCATAACATCGTCCATAACAGTCCGGATGGTTCTTTTCCTCTTTGGCCCGGAGGACACAACGTCCACAATTTCCAAAAACAATTTGAAATGTGGACTCGTCGGACCACAGAACACTTTTCCACTTTGCATCAGTCCATCTTAGATGAGCTCAGGCCCAGAGACGCCAGCGCCATTTCTGGGTGTTGTTGATAAATGGCTTTTGCTTTGCATAGTAGAGTTTCAAGTTGCACTTACGTATGCAGCGCCGAACTGTATTTACTGACATTGGTTTTCTGAAGTGTTCCTGAGCCCATGTGGTGATATCCTTTACACATTTATGTCGTTTTTTGATACAGTGCCGCCTGAGGGATCGAAGGTCACGGCCATTCAATTTTGGTTTTCGGCCTTGCCGCTTACATGCAGTGATTTCTCCAGATTCTCTGAACCTTTTGATGATGATATGGACTGTAGATGATGAAATCCCTAAATTCCTTGCAATTGTACGTTGAGGAACATTGTCCTTAAACTGTTGGACTATTTTCTCACGCACTTGTTCACAAAGAGGTGAACCTCGCCCCATCTTTGCTTGTGAATGACTGAGCAATTCAGGGAAGCTAATTTTCTACCCAATCATGGCACCCACCTGGTCCTAATTAGCTTTTTCACCTGTGGGATGTTCCAAACAGGTGTTTGATGAGCATTCCTTAACTTTCTCAGTCTTTTTTGCCACCTGTCATAGCTTTTTTTGGAACGTGTTGCAGCCATCAAATTCTAAGTTCATGATTATTTGCTAAAAACAATCAAGTTGATCAGTTTGAACATTAAATATCTTGTTTTTGTACTGGCGGCACGGTGGACTACTGGTTAGAGCGTCAGCCTCACAGGTCTGAGGATTGGGGTTCAATGCCCGGCCCTGCCTGTGTGGAGTTTGCATGTTCTCCCCGTGCCTGCGTGGGTTTTTTCCGGGCACTCCGGTTTCCTCCCACATCCCAAAAACATGCATGAATTGGAGACTCTAAATTGCCCGTAGGTGTGAATGTGAGTGCGAATGGTTGTTTGTTTGTATGTGCCCTGCGATTGGCTGGCAACCAGTTCAGGGTGTACCCCGCCTCCTGCCCGATGATAGCTGGGATAGGCTCCAGCACGCCCGCGACCCTAGTGAGGAGAAGCGGCTCAGAAAATGGATGGATGGATGGATGTGTTTGTAGTGTATAAACGCAACATTCCAACTTCATTGGAATTGGGGTTGTACTACATATTACAGATACCAAAACTCCTCACCTCATTGCACGAGGTCCCATACGAATGTTTGGTGTCACAATCACAGTCCTGACAGCCCTTACTGCTTGCCATGTTCCAGGTGTCAGGTGCACAACGATCACAGTGCTGGCCAATCACATTCGGAAGACAATGACACTGGCCACTTTTGCGGTCACAGTGACAGTCACCTGGCGACTGACAGCTGGCACCATCACTGCCCAGCTGGTTACAAACGCACTCTGTGGACCACAACAATACCTCATCAGTAATTGCAAAGCTTTTGGATTCCTAAATCAATGTTTGAATTCAATGTGTGAATGTCACTATGAGTTGTTTTTAGATGGGATGCATGTAAGTAGTTAAGTGAACTTGCCCCTGCAGTCTTGGAGTAAGGCATTGCCATAGTAACCCATCATGCAGTTTTCGCAGGAATGTCCCTCGCTGTGGTATTGGCAGCGCAGACATTGACCAGTTTGAGCGTTGCAGGATTGTGGATCCAACATATCAATGTTGTTGTTGCACTGACAGGGCTGGCACGACCCCCCCATCAGATGAGGGTTTCCATAGTAACCAGGTGAGCACTCATTGCAGCGAGCACCTGGTGAAAAAAAATCGGACCAGATTCCAACTACTTTTTCTGCCATTATACCATATTTCTGTAGAAAAGCTAATGTGTAACCAAGCATTGACTGTGATTTTATCTGAAATTCTTTTTTAATTAAACATTTTTAAACTTTTCTTCAGCTTTTGGGTTCCTATTATTTTCTGAATGGAAAAAAAAAATTTTTTTTTGTGCATCAGTGGTACCGTAATAATGTAATACCCTTGTATCCAGTGTTACAGACACAGATAGCTTGTTGGGAATCATCACCACGGAAACAACTTCCTGCAAACTGCCGCAGGCTGCCAGGACCATCGGGACACATACAGGGGTGACAATGATCACCAGAGCCCAATGTGAGGTTTCCATAGTACCCATCCAAGCACCTGAAAACAAAAGATAAAGCATGAGATTCTCTGTCCATTATATAAATTATATCTTAAACTTGTCCTCCTCATTGTGTTACATGTCCCTCTAACTTTGATGCTGCGCTTTACCTAGATTACTTGCATCTCTACTTTCTGTCAGTGGATCCCTTTAGGTATCAGGTAGGCAGTATAGCTCAGGAGGAATTGCGGCTGTATAGCAATGTAAGATTGCTTGTTCAACCACCTCCATCAGTCCTGTCAATGCACCTTTCAACATGATAGTGAGCCCCTTGTCGTTTCATCATCATTGTGCAGCTGAGACATTAACAATTAGGTCTACCTTTACCTGAGTGACTAGCTATACTACATTTGTTTTGCACAATTTCGGTACTACCCTTTCTATATCTGTAAGCATTCCCAATACTAGTCTGTATTAGGTGGATGGCTTGAGATTTTTCTACACTATTGTGATAAAAGGCGAGTCGACCTCGCCTTGTCGCTGATGACGTCATTATTTTTTTCAGTGCAGTAGTTAAATGAAAATAATAATAATAATAATAAATCATAGTTAGGGGGAATTGGTAACGTTTGCACAACTTGGCCCAACAGGGAAACCTTTCCTCGTTCTGGGCCCACCACAGCAGCGGGTTCTTCATGCTGTAATTTTGCAGTGTTTCTCCAGCACACCCACACGGATAAGCATGACAGAAAATGAATGGACAGATGCAAGAAAAAAATAAAATAAAATCACAGACCTTTCCGTGTGCAGTGGAGTAATTCCCCACTCTTTTTCCAATTTGATAGTGTCATTATGAATTCGTAAAATCGACAAGTCAACTCGTCGTCTGGTCTGTACAGGTACAACCCCTAGTCTGTATACCACTGTACATACTGTAATTCTTCATGAGTACTTTTGCAACTTGTTCCACGACCTCTTTGTCTTGTCGATCTCTGTGACTAATCTTTCCACCTGGTTACAAATTCTTCTGTATTGCAGCAATTTCTCTCTAAATGATGTAACTTCTTCCGGTTATAATAGCCTAAAAATATAAAACCCAGTACCTCAACCCTGGCAACTCTTTTGGCTTGTATCAGTGTTATTGAAAGATCAATTCCAAATTAATTCACCTGTCACAGTTGTGCCCTGTGCTGTAGTCCCTGCAGTTGAGGCACTGCCCCGTGTGAGCATCACAGTCCTCTGTGTGTCCATTACAAGAGCATGGACGGCATGTAGGGAAACCCCAGTAGCCCGGTAGACAGCGATGACACTGACGTCCATATGCCCCCGAAACACACTCACACTGACCAGTGACCTGGTCGCAAAGAGGGCTCTGTGAGCCCTGAGCATCGCAGTTGCATTCTGCAGGTACAAAAACATGCAGTTTAATCTGTTCATCACAAATGATTTATCTGATCGTATTGGTTATCTTGCAAAATACCAGATACGCGTATTAGTAAATTATGTACCATAGTGTTGTCTGTTCAAATTTGATTTGTTTCCTTTTTTTATAGCGCAATAAAAGAATGGGATTTCCAACATTTCTGTGAGCAAATTTTTTTTCCAAAACGAAATAAAGATTGTTCACGTCAGTGTAAAATACAGTCAAATGTGGTCCATAGTTAACCAGTATATAAGCAACACCCACAAAAAATAACATTGGTTGAGAACATCCACATATCAGACATACAAATACGAGCTCAAAGAAATCTGCCAACCTTAGTTGTATCATCGATTCATTTACTCGATGGGCAGTGTCTCTATTGCCTTCGCAAAGGCTACGTCTATCGCCTTCAATTTAAAGGCTGCGCGTCATAGGGATTAAATTGGGCCTCATTCACTAATAAATGCATAGAAATGTTTTTAGTCTCTGCACAAATTGAGTATACGCCAAGTCACCATTGAATGCATGACACGTGCATACCAGCCAATTTTCTTTGCTGTGCTTATGTTAATGAATCAGAATCCATTCTAAATGATGGGCTCGTGCCCGAAGCACTCCAATCTCCAATTTTCCCTGTAAAAGGGTGCGTGAAGATTTAAATTTGCGAGACAAAACGTTCATAACTTTCTTTATTTTTATCCTATTTTCAAAACACAGAAACTGACAACATATAATAATGATATCATCATCATCTTCCATTCCGCTTCTCCTCACTAGGGTCGCGGGCGTGCTGGAGCCTATGGCCGCAATCTTCGGGCGAGAGGCGGGTTACACCCTGAACTGGACGCCAGCCACTTTTCCATTAATTCCGAACTTAAATTAAAGAATGCTGCACAGAAAACCTGCATAGAAGCAGTAAATTAAGAGCTAAGAATGAACAAACACAGCACAAGTTGTTAAAATAGGTAGCAAGGAATGAATACAGCACAGCAAAGAGGCATTTATAGTCATGAAATTAGCATTGGAAGTGATACAAAAAGTACTTTATATGAGCCATGCCGACAGGAGTTACGTCACAAGCGCATGCGACGTGTGTGCCTCTGATCTTTTTGACAGTCGTTTGTCAACTGTAGATTTCGGGAAAGAAATGTTGTTCGAGATTTGTACCGTGCATGTGTACTTGATCGATACGGAAACTCTGAAGCCTTGGATTAAAGAAAGCGCTTCGATGGCTTTTCCGGTTGCGCAATCAAAGCATGAACTCGAGCCATCTGCTCGTCGCGTGACCACTGAGGTCCGAGGTTCTTTGTTTGCAGAGTACAAACAAAAACAAGTATAAGGAACATATTGACGAGCCAAAGATTTGTGCGACAAAGGTGCGTATGTACGACTGAGGCACAAATTCGTGCATACGCATGGTTAACGAATGAGGTCCACTGTGTTTTCTGATGAGGCTGTGGGCTCGAGGAGAGCCAATATGAATATCAATCTCAGTGCTTCAACGCGTGCGGATTTGACTTGATAACTTGAACTCTTTACACTTCAAATGGAGCTGATTGAAAGTTCATTAATGATAAACACTAAAGAATAAATGAGAACATTACACTCCCGGGATTGGGAAAATATGCATATAAGATGCAGGGTTTTAAGGCAGGGAGAAAAGTCAGTCCGAGTTTCCCGTAATCAAAACAGAGAAAATGGTGATCATTTTGGCATTCAGAGATTTATAGATCTGTTGCTCTGTTATTTCTATTGTAAAATGAAGTTTGAGTTTATACCTTTGCAGCCACTTGGTCCAAACTGGAAAGTGGCTGGAGCACATCTGTCGCAGTTTCTACCAACAACATGAGGTCGACACAGACACTGACCTCCACTCACATTACAGACTGTACTCAGAGATCCTTGGGGGTCACACTGGCATTCTGAAAGGAACAGATCATGACAAAGGGAGTGTATTGTTTCTCTCTTTCTCAACTTGACATCCATTTCTTGCAGTAGTGGTACCTTTGGCTCCCTGGTGGAGCAGAGCAGAAATGCTGAAGATGAAGTTTTGGCAAATGTCGGTCATCGGTGTCTTAATAACGCTCTGGCTATTTTCCAGACAACGATAATGTTTAAAAGTTTCCCATCCATGGTTTTCACCAGATTCCCCCCCTTGTAAGGTGGTAAAGAGGTCCAAGTTCTTACAGTGAGGCATCAGCACAATCTGATAATAAGAAGAACATGTTTCCAGTTCTAGGATGAAAAACAGCTTTGTGTTGTCCTGAGAAACTCAGCTAAACATTTACAAATAACCCATTCCAGCTGTGAGTCCATGTGTCGTCTTCTGCTTTTAAAATTGGATCAGCGGTTTAAATGCACACTCACCGAATCAATGAGCGTGTATGGAGACTGGACATCACTGAGGGCTGAATACAAAGGCAGACTGAGGCGGATGGTATAGTTCAGACCAGATTCAAAACAAACTGGTCTGGGAAGAGCCACGTGTCTAAGAAAGCACAAAGGCAATGTGAAACAGCTGCAAAGTTTTAACCAGGCTATTTTGAACACATGACCAAAAAATAATGCCAACACATTGGAATAATTGAAACAAAACGGAGTTAGAGTGTTGTGGGAAAACAATCCCAGGAAAATACATCGTCACTGATGCCAAGTACAGAATGCATGTTTTAGAACCTCTGTTTGCTAAATGCAGAGATTAAATGAGATCATTAAAATGTATCAGATGTTTAGAGGTGGGTAGTAACGAGCTACACTCAGTAACTTTTTGGATAGATAGCCGAAAAGTGGTTGTATCGGTGAAAAACAAAAAGAGATAGTTAATGAAGATTACCGTGACCCAGGGTGGAGAGAAATCATTTGGTGGTCGTCATCTGGCACAGTATTTATACAACGGCTATCTGCTCTGATAGGTTTCAGTCTCATCACCGTCATCAGCACCTCCTCCCATTGGTCAGGCAGCTGAAAGAACATGTTATTCCTTGTTAAATAAAACATTCCTCCCTGAGCCGTCACCTTATTGTGGCAGAGGGGCTTGTGTGTCCCAATGAACCTAGGGGCGAAGTTAGGGCTTTAAGACCCTAGTAGGGCAAACAGATCCTAGGCGAGAGACCAGACAAAAAAAAACTATGATCAGGGGTGCACATAAGCGGTGCGCAGGTGCACATCCGCAGTGAAAATATTAAAAGTGTACCAGATTTGATTGAATCAGAGCGTATTTGCGTACCACCAAGCATTTTATTTTGTTAGTTATTTATTTTGGGACGGTGGGTTGGGGGGGAACGCAGCAGTAGATAGGGCTTAAGTAGTGTGGTTATTCACAAAGTACTCTTTCATACGGAAAAATACTTTGAGTCATCTTACTGAATGGAATCACTTGTTGAACTGATTTGCTCCTTTCTCAATTTGATTGAGCTCAGCTATTTATTTTCTGAGCCGCTTCGTCTCACTCGGGTCGCGGGCGTGCTGGAGCCCATCCCAGCTATCAATCGGGCAGGAGGCGGGGTACACCCTGAACTGGTCGCCGGCCAATCACAGGCCACATACAAACAAACAACCATTCGCACTCACATTCACACCTACGGGCAATTTAGAGACTTCAATTAACCTACCGTGCATGTTTTTGGGATGTGGGAGGAAACCGGAGTGCCCGGAGAAAACCCACGCAGGCACGGGGAGAACATGCAAACTCCACACAGGCGGGGCCGGGGATTGAAACCCGGTCCTCAGAACTGTGAGGCAGACGCGCTAACCAGTCGCCCACCGTGCCGCCGTCAAAAGTATCCCTCATGGAAAAATAGTTGTTTGAAAAATTGTCGGTATTAACTGGTTTACAAAGACAAAATGAAATCCTTTCATACTGCGTCCTACCTGAGGCTCATAGCGGATGAGAATGTCATATTCCATTGAGTGAGGAATGTTGTCAACAGTGAATTCAAGGAAGGCTCCCTCTGGGACATTGACCAGGCCCATACCTGTCCAGGTGGGGCTGTGGTCCTGAGGGTGGGGCCTTGTAACCACCATTACACCCTAAAGGGAACAAACAGGAAAGCAGCTAAACCATCTTTTCAATTGCTAATATCTCCCTGTCTGATATACTGTATGACATACTGTAGTATGAGCATGTGCCGTATGTCCTGCAGGCCAACAGTACCTCACTCTGCCCTCCCCAACTTTTTTTCAAATCAACCTGTGTGATTTCTATATGAATATTGAAGTGAAGAATATCTTGTATTATTAGAAAACAAGGCTTATGTTTGACTGTAGTGTTTTTCTTAAATAGTGATCATGAAAACATGACAGAATCAATAGCGAGTGCAGAAGCCGGGTACACCCTGAACCCGTCACCAGCCAATCGCTGGGCATGTATAAACATTCACACTCAGATGTACACCTACGGGCAATTTTATCTTTTCAATTTTTGGGGATGGCAGAGGAAACCAGAGTACCCGGAGAAAACCTATGCAGGCACTTGGAGAACATGCAAATTCCACACAGGCGAGGCCGGATTTGAACCCGGGTCCTCAGAACTGTGAGGCCGATGTGCTAACCAGTCGTCCTCATGGTTTTTTTATTCATTTGCATTCTAATTCATAATTCGTACACCGTGCCGACCCTGCTTAAAAAAGAAACACAAATGAATTATTTATTGAAACACTGATAAAAAAAAACCTTCTATAGTTTGTTATCTTGGGTAAAGTTTATTTTGCTGAGGACTGATGAAGCTCTTCTCTGGCTATAATTTGGTATAATTTTCAGACAAGTAAAACACCCAATGTTCTGTAATTCATCATCATTACTGGGATCATTTTAAAGTGATCTGAGAAATAACTGCATGGACATTTTGTTAGTTTTGTTCACTTATTTAACCAAAAATAACAAATGTTTCATAGAGATAGACAGGTCTAAGACTGGTCTCAGGAGCATTTATGTTTAGAAGAATTTTGAGGTCACTCGTTAAAATTATGACTTTACTATCATAATATTGCAAGCCTTTCCTCATGTATTAATTCCTAAAAGATGTTTTATCCAATCCTAAACTATGCCGATGTGCTGCTGATGGACAAAGTGTCATCCTGGGTGACTGATCACACCAAAATTCTAAAAATACACCTTTTTAGCCACTAACGGAAAGCTGAAATGTACGTCACGAAGTCCTTTGAACGCCTCGTGCCGACACAACCTGGAGCTGAACACGCTCAAGACTGTAGAGATGATCGTGGACTTCAGGAGGCTTCTTTCGCCACAGCTGCCCCTCACGCTGTCCAACTGCCTTGTGTCAACCCTCGAGACCTTCAAGTTCCTGGGAATTACAGTCTCTCAGGACCTTAAGTGGCCGATCAACATCAACTCCGTCCTCAAAAAGGCCCAGCAGAGGATGTACTTCCTGCGGCTTCTGAGGAAGCACGGCCTGCCATAGGAACTGCTGAGGCAGTTCTACACAGCGGTCATCGAATCAGTCCTGTGTTCTTCCATCACAGTCTGGTTTGGTGCTGCTACAAAAAAGGACAAACTCCGACTGCAACGGACAATCAAAACTGCTGAGAAGGTTGTCGGTACCCCCCTACCGACCCTTGAGGACTTGCATGCTGCCAGAACTAAGACAAGAGCGGACCCTCCACATCCCGGTCACCGGCTCTTCCGGCTCCTTCCCTGAGGTAGGCGCTACCGATCAATGCAAACTCGAACTAAGCAGCTTCTTCCCTCTTTCCATCAACTTCTTAAACACTTAACCTACAATTCCATTGCCAACATGCTGCCAATTTTTTGTCTTGAGTTTGTTGTCACATTTCTGTCGGGCCAATTACTGTATACTTTACTCGTGCACTCACTGTCATATGCTGCACTATTTGCATATCTGTTGTTGACCAATACTGGCCACTCATGTGCCAGAGTAGCATCTGCCCCATTTGCACACTGATTGAGGAATATCTGCAACATTTGCACAATCAACATTGTCCCAGATTATCGCGCTACTCGTTGTCACTTTAAACTGCATACATTCCTTGAAGTCTTGGCGCCCTTTGTACAATGGTCATTGCACCGGGCTATTCAAACTGCTGTAAGTGCGAGAGGACTTTTTGCACAATTGTCAAGAAAATTTAAAATAAAATAAATACATTTGCACCGGCATTACCAGATAACTAGCAACCCTTTATTGCTAAGTGACTGTTTTCTTTTTTTGTCAATGTCTTTATGTCTCAAAAGTGTTCTCTGTCAATTGACTGTCGGTTGTCGTACTAGAGCGGCTCCAACTACCTGAGACAAATTCCTTGTGTGTTTTTTAGACACGCTTGGCAAAATAAAGATGATTCTGATTCAGAAAAATGTAGTTATATCAATTGCAAAGCAGAGCTTAATTTACACTGGATTAGTTTACTGAGTTTTGGTACACTAAAGTTACAATATACGGTATCAAAGTGGCTTTTTAGTTAGATTTCATGTACAGTATGTGGCCTACAGAAAAGGACTTTGAAATGATAAACATTTTGTTAGATGTTTTTACTCTGCCACTTCAACTCAAGAGCTGGATCTTATCTCTGCTGACTTTTGAACTCAAAAGGGCCGCAGTGGATTAGTTTTTTTTGCCAGTCGATCATTGAGCATGTATAGACAACAAGCATTCACGCTAACGTTTACACAGTCACTGAGTGGCAACAGATCCCACTGGTTGCAGACGGGTGAGTGGAGCTCGAGCATGACCCAAAAGAATCGGGCTGATGACGATGAGTGAATCACGAGAGAATTTCCCTTTTGGATAAATAAAATATCTATCTACAATTGGTTTGTCAATTGAGAAGTTCAGAGAACAAATATTAAAAGGTGACTCACAGGTCCTAACTTGGCATCCTCTGCCTCATAGGTGTAGTGGTCCAGAGCAATGAAGTAAAATCCTGACTCAACTTGATCACAGCGACGGCCGAACGTGTGATCTCTGCAGACGCACTGACCGGTCAGCTGATCGCACCTAAGTGAACAGCAGTAAGAATGAATGTGTGAATTGCTTTTGATTCAATCAGACCTCTCACGCCAAGCGACATGGCCGAGCGCAGCTGAAGTGGAGCATCGCTTTGCTTCCTAGCCACAGGCCTGTGAATATTCTCATTTTTGATTGGCTGTTATATCTTCAACGTTGCGACGCTGTTCACTGGAGATTAAAATTTCGAATCGAAGCAAAAATAGTGGCTGGACACTGTGTGTTCAGTCGGGTTCGGCCACGTCGCTCTGTGTGTGAGTATGATGTTTATTATAACAGTGCACAGAAGCCACTTATTGAAGCAGCAAGGTGATAATTGAATAAAATCATCAAATTACAATCTTAATTAACTTAGCTGGAGCTGCAGCTTGTAGTTAGTTATTGCAGTTTATGTTGCAGTTAACAGTTGCAGGGTTGTTAGATACTGTGTATGAACTCACTGGTTGTTGATCGCTCCCCCCAAGTCACAGTCACATGGTCGGCAGCCATCCATATCATTGCTGAGACCCCAGTGTTCAGACTTTTAAGAGACACAAAGAGAGAGAACAGATGTTAGCATTTTATGACATCCCACCTGGTCACTTGCAAAAATAAAAGAGGACATAATCTAAGCTTTCATTTCTTCACACGCCATCATATTTTGCAATATGTATAATCAACTCCCTCATTTTCCCAGGTTTTAGTATGTTGAGTGTTGTTTGTACATGGCTAACTCACCACACAGAGGTTACAGTCCTTTCCAGTCACCAATCGTTTACAAAAACAGTTTCCTGTTTCACTGTCGCAAGGATTTCGACCAGGAACTGTTCCCAGAATGCTGCAAGTGCATGCTAAAAAAGAAAGGAAAGGTATTTTTCCATTATTGTATACTCTCTTTTCACATTTCAGTTGCAGATGGGCCCTCTCTTTATGACAGTCCCTACATACAGCACATGGTGTAAGAATATATGAGCCCACGGCACGAGAAGGCACACTCTGTCATCATTTGATTATCGTATTTATGGGGACGAGATGACGTGATTTTTTAAATATAAATATTTACTGTAATAATAACGGTTAGCACATCTGCCTCACAGTTCTGAGGACCCAGGTTCAAATCCGGCCTCGCCTGTGTGGAGCTTGCATGTTATCCACGTGCCTGCGTGGGTTTTCTCTGGGTACAACGGTTTCCTCCTACTTGTACATTCCAAAAACATGCATGGTCTAAATTGCCCCTAGGTGTGAATGTGATTGCGCATGGTTGTTTGTTGTATATGTGCCCTGCGATTGGCTGGCGACCAGTTCAGGGTGTACCCCGCCTCCTGCCTGAAGATAGATCTTCATATTCTATGTTTTTGGAGTGTGGAAGGAAACTGGTGTGAGAAACGGAAGCCCAGGAGGACAAACAAACACCACATCCAAAGCTCAGAACAGAGATTTTAAACCCACAACCCTTGACTGTGAGGCAGCTCTTTAACATTCCGTACTTCTTATGATTTATACAGGTTTATAGTGGACAATTAAAACCCAAACATTTACATTGTGACTTGAGTAATCTGATTCTGATAAAAAAAATTAAAAAAAATAGACTATGTTCAGTACCTTGTCAAATGTTTGGACATGCATTATCTTTTCAGTTAAAGCTTGAGCAAGTGCATGCGTCTGTCTGTCTATCCATCTATGCTGTTACATATCATGTCACATACCTTTGCAGCCTTCTGGCATATCAGTGAGCCCATAATACGCCTGTTTGCAGCTGTCGCAGCGTTCTCCCTCCACATTGACTTTGCAGCGACATTGACCAGAAATGAATCCTACTCTAATGTCTGTCCTCCCATCACAGATTCCTCCATTCAGAGAGCCCAAAGGGTCACAACTGCATGCTACAGAGATAAAAGGCAGAAATAATTTTGCTTTAATAACTGGCTTCACATTGTTTTCAATGAAGCAGAATAAGGAAAATCAGCTAAATGAGATGTTTTCATTTTGTTGAACCTACCGTACTGAACAATAAATAAACACAAAAATCAGAAATCAGACCTAAGCCTTTTTCTATGTATGCAAAAGGACTCTTCTTCGCCAATATTGTTTAAAAATCTCTCAAAATGTTCTGTGTTCCCCTCCTGGAAGCCGTCACCTTATCGTGGTGGAGGGGTTTGTGTGTCCCAATGATCCTAGGAGCTAAGTTGTCTGGGGCTTCACGCCGCTGGTAGGGTCACCCATGGCAAACAGGTCCTAGGTGAGCGACCAGACAAAGAACGGCTAAAAGACCCCTATGATGAAAACTATTAATGGATCTAGGTTTCCCTTGCCCGGACGCGGGTCACCAGGGCCCCACTCTGGAGCCAGGCCTGGGGTTGGGGCTCGACGGCAAGAGTCTGGTGGCCGGGCTTACACCATACACCCACAGCCCGAAAGGGTAATGTGGTTCCCCCTTCCCAAGGGCTCACCACCTGTGGGAGCGGCCATAAGGGTCGGGTGAAGTGCGAGTTGGGCGGGGGCCGAAGGCAGAGACCTTGGCGATCCAATCCCCAGATACAGAAGCTGGCTCTAGGGACGTGGAATGTCACCTCTCTGGAGGGGAAGGAGCCTGAGCTGGTGTGTGAGGTTGAGATGTTCCGACTCGATATAGTCAGGCTCGCCTCCACACACAGCTTGGGCTCTGGTACCAGTCATCTCGAGAGGAGTTGGACTCTCTTCCACTCTGGAGTTGCCCACGGTGAGAGGCGCCGACCAGGTGTGGGTATACTTATTGCCCCCCGGCTCGGCGCCTGTACGTTGGGGTTCACCCCGGTGGATGAGAGGGTAGCCTAACTCCGCCTTCAGGTGGGGGGACGGGTCCTGACTGTTGTTTGTGCCTATGCGCCAAACAGCAGTTCAGAGTACCCATGCTTTTTGGAGTCCTTGGAGGGGGTGCTGGAGAGCGCTCCCGCTGGGGACTCCATCGTTCTGCTGGGGGACTTCAATACTCACGTGGGCCTGGGAACGCCTTGGGATCTCCCCCCCCCGGAAGAGCTGGATGAAGTGGCTGGGGAGAGACGGAACTCTGGGCGTCCCTGCTAAAGCTACTGACCCCGCGACCCAACCTCGGATAAGCGGTAGAAAATGGATATATATACAATATTGTAATTTACTGTAGTTTAAGAAAGAATGCTGCAACTTAAAATTCTCACACTGAAGCCTTTTTCTGTATGTTTCCTTTAATATTTACTGTAATTAGTTAATTTTTAGTTCCGTTTCCAGGAACTCTAGGATGCCTTGTTCAAAAGCACGTCATATATTTTAGCAATGTTTTATTAGTCTTTGCAGTTCAGTGGAAAAATCACTAATAAATAATGTTGGGAATATTGTGGTTTTACGTCCCTTTTATTTTAGTTGACAGTCAGTTAGTAATGACAAACTATTTGGAGCATTAAAGCTTATTTTAAATGACCAAAGATGATTATTCATTACTCACGCTGGCAGATGTTCGGATCTCTAACATCTTTCTCAGGATGTTGGAAGTAGAATGGTTTGCACTGCTCACAGTGGTATCCAGCTGTATTGTGTTGACAGTTATCGCAAACACCGCCACTTACATTTCCTGAAGCCATGTAGACAGCCACGTCAAAGTGACATAAGTCTGAGTGCTGGTTGCAGTTACACTCTGAGAACATGAGAGAAATCCACAGTCAAAACACATATATCTTCAAATTAATAGTCATTCATCTTCTGTACTGCCAATCCTCACCAGGGTCATGGGCGTTCTGGAACCCATCCCAGCTGACTCTGGGCGAGAGGCGGGGTACACCCTGAACTGGTTGCCACCCAATCGCAGGGCACATACAGTATAAACAAACAATCATTCGCACTCACATTCACACCTACGGGCAATTTAGAGTCTTCAATTAACCCTCCATGCATGTTTTGGGGATGTGGGAGGAAACCGGAGTGCCCGGAGAAAACCCATGGAGGCACGGGGAGAACATGCAAACTCCACACAGGCCAGGCCGGATTTGAAACCGGGTCCTCATAACTGTGAGGCAGATGTGCTAACCAGTCATCTACCGTGTCGCCCTCAAATTAATATTATAGATAAAATAATAATAACTAAATAATATTCTTATTGTATATAAAAAAAGGAAAACAATCTAATGTAATCTAATCATAAAGCTGTAGCAACAATATTTATTGTTCAAAATAGAAATATATTTTACAAAAAAAAAAAAAAACGTAATCAAAAAATTAAAAAATACTAGGGCTACAAAACACTTGCAATAAAAAAAATACATTTACTAGGGCTACAAGTATAATGGAAAATTGATGTATTGAGACACCTTTTTGCCTGAACAGCACTGTATCGAGTCATACTGTAAAAACAACAACACTTCTGGTGGCCCAGCCTGGTTAAAGTCACCCGGGTGTTCGTCCGAGCCTGCTCCATCAGCCAGAAGAAGGACTTCACATCTCCCCCCAGCTAGTCTGCTGTGCCCCCTTACCTATCCCGAGCTGCCCTTGGTCGCCTTGGACTTCGTTACCGGCCTAGCTCCCTCTGAAGGTAACACTATCATTCTTACTATTATTGATCATTTCTCCAAGTGTGTCCATTACGTACCCCTTCCCAAGTTACCCTCTGCCTTTAAAACTGCTAATCTCCTAGTCCTTCACGTGTTCAAGCTCCATGGCATCGCTGTTGACATCGTCTCGGACAGAGGTCCTCAGTTTTCCTCCCAGTTATGGAAGGAGTTCTGTAAGGCGGTGGGCGCAGCAGCCAGTCTGTCCTCTGTTTACCATCCGCAGTCAAACGGCCAGACGGAGCGGGCAAATCAAAATCTGCAGTCTGCTCTGGGCTGCGTGGTTGCACGCAACCCCACCTTCTGGAGCACCTTTCTCCCGTGGGTTGAATATGCCCACAACTCCCTCACCCGCTCTGCCACAGGTATGTCTCTCTTTATAGCATGTTATGGTTTCCAACCACTCCTCTTTAAGGAACAGAAAAAAAAACTAAAGTTATAGTCATCAACTAACTAAATAAATTACAAGAGTTGTTTTAAGCATTGTCCTTAAAACCTTCCTTCGTGGTGAAAAAACAGGGTCTTATTTTAGACTCTGGGCTCACTTTTATTCCACACATTAAAAATATAAACAGTTTTTTTTATCTATCATTTAAAGTCTATTGTAATCTGCTAGGTTAGCACATCCGGCCCACAGTTCTGAGGACCCGGGTTCAAATCCAGCCTCGGCTGTGTGAAGTTTCCATGTTCTGCTCGTGCCTGCGTGGGTTTTCTATGGGTTCTCGGGCTTCCTCCCACATCCCAAAAACATGCACGGTAGGTTAATTGAAGACTCTTAAATTGTCCGTAGGTATGAATGTGAGTGTGCATGGTTGTTTGTTTATATGTGCCCTGCGATTGGTTGGCAACCGGTTCAAGGTGTACCCCGCCTCCAGCCCACAGTTAGCTGGGAGAGGGTCCAGCATATCCGCGACCCTAGTAAGGATAAGCGATGTAGAAAATGGATGGATGGATGGATGTAATGCACTGTTTTCTGGTCTTCCCAAAAAGACAATTTCAGGCTCACAAATATTACGAACTCGGCAGCACGTGTCCTGACAAAGACCAGAACACGGGAGCACATCATAACAATTTTAAAATCACTGCATTTGCATTGGCTCCCCATGTGTTTCAGGATCAATGTTAAGGTTCTTTTGCTGGTTTTACGTGTCTTAATGGTCTTGGGCCTTCTTATCTCTCACAGTTGCTTTTACTATATGAACCCTCACGGGCCCTGAGGTCCTCCGACTGTGGCTTTTTAGTTATTCCCAAAGTCAGGACACATGCACAGTGAGGCATCGTTCCAGTTTCACGGCCCCTGTCTGTGAAACAGCCTGCCAGAGCACCTCAGAGCTGCAGAGAACATGAATATTTTTAAGAATAAGCTCAAGACCCACCTTTTTAATTTAGGATTTATCCATCCATCCATCCATTTACTGAGCAGCTTCTCCTCACTAGGGTCGCGGGCGTACTGGAGCCTATCCCAGCTATCATTGGGCTGGAGGCGGTGTCCACCCTGAACCGGTTGCCAGCCAATCACAGGGCACATACAAACAAACAACCATTCGCACGCAGGTGTGAATGTGACTATGAATGGTTGTTTGTTTCTATGTGCCCTGCGATAGGCTGGTGACCGGTTCAGGGTGTACCCCGCCTCCCGCCCGAATATAGCTGGGATAGGCTCCAGCAGCCCACGACCTTAGTGAGGATAAGCGGTAAAGAAAATGGATGGATGGATGGATGTTTGAAAGTTTCACATTTTATTCAAATCTACCATGCTGTGTGCTTGGTCATGATGACATGGTTGACATACACTACTCATCGTAGGGGGTTTGTTTGAGCCGCGAGGAATTCATGTGCTTCCTAGTTCCAAATCAGTTGCCAAAAGCGAACATCTTGACAAAAAAATGTTACTGTACCAAAAATAGCATGTTCCAGATGCCGGAGACTTGTGTTTGTATTTCTCAGAGTTAACAATGCCACCATGCCGCTCTCTCGCTCTCTCTCGCTCTCTCTCTCTCTCTCGCTCTCTCTCTCTCTCTCTCTCGCTCTCCCCATTCTCTGTCTGCATTACACTTCAGCGCCAGTAAACAACTGTGGCCAATGCAAGAACTAACAGACTTTGTCAACGGCAGTTTAAGTGACAAATGGAAACTATTTTTGAACACAGTTCAGTCCGACGGTCCGTTTGATCCGATATCTGTTTTATTGAGATTCTACTGTACCTATCTATGTTTTTTTTTTTTTTCCTCAGAGGGAGCCCTCTGGACTGGGAGCTGTAAGGGCCGTGGCCAAGGTCCTCTCTCATGGGGTCCTCAGTAACCATGTGTGGCTCCTCTTACATCACTACACTGTCCTGTGGCCACGGTCTGTTCTCTGCACTTGGTGCAGATGGCTCCCTGAGATGGTGTTTCCTCACCTGGATTCTCTGTGCCCAGCCATAAGTCAACCGTTGGTCATTACTTTATTATCATTTTTTTTTTTCATTTTTACCTGCATGTGTGTGTATGTGTGTGTGTGTGTGTGTGTGCACGTGTGTCTGTATGGATGAGTGGCGAGAGGGGATTGATTTTAACTATGTAAAGCACTTTGAGTTGCATGTCATTGTATGAAAAGTGCTTTATAAATAAAGTTTGATTTCATTTGAAGAACCAGCTTCTTGCCAGTAAGAATGCTGTCCTGTGAACCAGTACATACGCACTCTTGCAGGCATTGGTGTTGCGTCCCTCAGCTGGTCTCCATGGTAGGTCATGATAGAAATCCTGACACTGTTCACAGTTCAGTCCTTTGGTGTTATGATTACACATGCAGTGACCATGAACCTGGAAAAATTAAACCATAAAAACAATTATCAATCTTAACAGAATGTCTCAATATTACCTGTGGAGAGACTTTGGTTTATCTGAGATTCTATAGGTTTCAGTTAGGTGGGAAACCAGTTAGTTTGTTGGGACTTATTTAGAGACGCAGCGGTGTGCCATATTTAAATGGGTGAAACTGTTTATTTCAGACAAAGGTATCATTCACATGGGCAGCCGGCAGGGAATGTTTGGCTCTTTTGTTTAGCAGTTAATGCCAAAAGATATTCATGTTTGTGTATACTTTATAGTGACTTATAATAATCGTATTTGTTACTTGGCCTACAGTAATGTAGGTATTTGTGTTGTTATTTGAATCATTTATTTGAGGGTTCATAACCTGTTTTAAAGTGCAAGAAGAAATTGCAATAAATCTCCCCAAATTGCACAAGTTGTAATGCCCCATGTGTAATGTTCCCGCTTGGAGGGGAAAATATTTTGAATATAACCCCCCTGACAACTTACCATGCCCTCCCTAACAGGGCCAGTTGCCTGGACCGGGGCACACTCTGACGCATGTCCATAGCAAAAGCAGTTTCCTCGAACCACCATGTCATAGACAGCATAGTAATACTTCTCTTTAATCTCCATGCGCGAGTCAAGCAGGTTGTCCCCAAGCGTGTGAAGTTTTGTGAACGTCACCCTTAGATTTGTGATCTTTAGCATATCTGTAAAAGATATCCATGACTATTTAAAAACCAGCGGATCTCAAATAACTAAAAAGTCAGTTGGTGCATACTCTGGATTCGAGGGCTATATGGGTCGTTGATCCGGAAAGCTGGGTCCAAAACTCTGAAAATTACCTGAGAAGATTGAGCAGATTGTTGACTCGATCTGAACACCAAAAATTGTGATTGTTGTGAAAGTGATCATAGAGGTGAGTTGAGTTCATTTACATTACCTCTCCCTCAGTCGATGGCTCAATGTCGGAATAGCGTGAGTCACAGATGACATCATCAACCTTCATCATGGGACCCGCAGAAACGTCAGGGAAGGACGTTTCACAGTCATAGGCAAAGTAGCGATACACATTCCAGGTTTTCCCAAAGTCTGCTGAGCGCTCAATTACCATGGCAGCAGGTCGAAACGTCTTCAGGGATGAGAGCCAGTAAAAAACAGTCATTCATACGTCCATATCTATCAAATAGCACAGAATCATCCGAACAAAATGAACATATTAAAGCAATTGGAACTTCTTGAACAGCAATGTCCAACATTTGAAGTCTGACGGACTGCAAATGAGATTTGTCATTTGGGGCTTACCCACCACAGGAAACTTTGCAGGAACTTCCCTCGCTACCCTGGTAACTTTACTTCCCACTGTGTCCCCATTGAAAAAAAAGACCAAGGGTACGGAAGTTTCCCCCTGGATTATTTCATTCCTCCTGACGGGTAGGGTCTTCAGAGAGCTACCAGGAACTCTTTGAGGGGGTGAGCTGTGCTGACGAATGCTGATTGGTTGACAGACCTCTGTAGGCATTTACTTTGTAATTCACAGAATCGCCATTATGCGGCGTTATGCAAGGCTCGAAATAAGAGAATTAAAATACATTGAAAGAGCAAAACTTTGAATCACCAATCGAGCGTGACCAATCGATCCCCATTGGCTCGCGGGGAGATCTGCCGCTTCCCCGGCGGCAAGGTCCACCACTGGCAGACTCTGTACCGCTAAAGAGCAGAGGTCTGAGCCCAAGCGGGTATGTGCGTCTTCCTCGGCCGGAGGTGAGGGGCGTGAGGCTTCCGAACACAAATCTTTATGTTTTCCCGCTGAGTCGCACTTGGGGGACAAGGAGCAGGCTGGACAAAGAGCCGCGGCGGCGAACTCCATGGCTCAGCGGAACTCGCAACGGGCTCAGCGGCGAGATCTGCAAGTTCCACCGCTGGCCGACTCAGTCCCGCTAAGGAGCGGAGGTCTGACCCCAAGTGGGCGTGTGCGTCTTCGTTGGCCAGACCAAAGGAGAGGAATACCGACATGAGGCTGGCGAGCAGGGACGCTCTGATGGTCCAATCCAGTGAGTCGTGGGGGAAAACAATGAATAAAAAAACCTTCCGTTCACAAATAAATATTTGCAATGTACAATCTCTTCTTTTTAATGCAAACACATTTACAGATACAAAACACTCAAAGATCCTGGGCTGATTGGTGAAAAAGCCCCTAATAGGCACACAAAAATTTGTACATACAGTACATGTCTAGTAAAGCTAAATTTCAGGAGAACAAAAAGGCGATTCTAATCATTATCAAAATTAAGAAAATTGTTCACTGGGAAAAAAAAAAGGTTACTTTTCAAAGGGGTTGTAGTCCTTGATGTTAAACTGTGTAACTACGTTTTATTATTCCACATGAAATTCGGTCAGCTGCTCTATTCCACTCCAGAAATGTATTGTAAATTAAGAAGAAAAAAAGATACATACATAATATACTGTATAATACAATATACAGTGGGATGAAAAAGTATGTCAACCCTTTGGAAGTTCTTACATTTCTGCATCAATTGGTCATCAAATGTAGTCTGAGCTTCATCTAAATCACCAGAATAAACAGTCAGCGCCTACTTAAACTAATACCACACTCACAATTATATGTTTTCATATGTTTGTTGAAAATAACATTTACATGACGGAGTAAAAGGTAAGTGGACCCTTGGATTTGATAACTGGCTGTCCAAAAACACACAAGGAATTTGCATCCGGTAGTTGGAGCCGCTCTAGTACGACAACAGACAGTCAATTGGCAGAGAACACTTTTGAGACATAAAGACATTGACAAAAAAACAGTCACTGAGCAGTAAAGCAGTAAAGGGTTGCTAGTTATGGTCGGACTGAGGCCAGGACTTTTACTGGGCCACTCCAGAACACGTATTTTCTTCTTCTGAAACCATTCTGTGGTTGATTTGCTCCTGTGTTTTGGATCATTGTCCTGTTGCAACACTCATCCTCTTTTGAGAGTCAACTGTTGGATACATGGCCTCAAGTTCTTCCACAAAATATCTTGCTAAACATGTAAATAAATTTTTCCATTGACGATAGCGAGCTGTCCAGGCCCTGAGGTAACAAACCATGGCCATACGTTGAGAATCCCTCTACCAT
Source organism: Phycodurus eques (assembly GCF_024500275.1). Classification (NCBI taxonomy): domain Eukaryota; kingdom Metazoa; phylum Chordata; class Actinopteri; order Syngnathiformes; family Syngnathidae; genus Phycodurus; species Phycodurus eques. Next base: position 5,635,910 of record NC_084529.1, on the reverse strand, counting down.
GCTTCACAGTTGTGATAAGGTTTTGATGTTCGTGTGCTGTGCCATTTTTCCTCCACATATGGCATTGTGTGTTCTTTCTCAATAATTCAACTTTGGTTTCATCTTTCTCCAGAATGTTTTGCCAGTAGTGCTGTGGAACATCCAAGTGCTCTTTAACAAACTTCAAAGGTGCAGCGATGTTTTTTTTAATTTATTTTTATTTATTTTTTTAGAAAGAAACCGCTTCCTCCTTGTTGGTGTTCTCCCATGAACCCCATTGTTGTTTAAGTGGGACATATTGCAGTTTGCCAAACCAACTTTTTCTAGTATTTGGGATGTAATATTGGCTCTATGGTGCCTCAGTAAACCTGAAATATGAATTAAAATCGTCCATGCATTTCTGAGTTCAGGACGTTTTTCTGCCGAGAGGCCTGAAATCAGGTCACGTGAATTTCTCAAGCTTATCTACGTCACAAGCAAAGATCTCCGCCTTCCCTTTCCAATCCCGAGCCAGCGTTGTCAACATAACAAACACGTGTGCTCTCACAAGTGGGTCTTCTACACTGATGCAACCAATCAAAGGAAGGGGGGGGGGGGGTCTTAGTCAAATATGGACAAAGTAGATACAAAACTGGGTCAAACAGAAGTAGCTGTCAGAGGGGCCTTTTCTGGACACTCGTATGACAAAACCAAGGCATTTTATGAAATTCAAGTCCATGTTAGAGAGTCACTCTATGGCGGTCTAACTAGCCAAAATACGGGACCTTTAATGTTTTACATGTGGTAGATTTGTCAACAGAGATTTTTGGCATGTGCCAGCAATTTCTGTAAGTCTTGACCTGACACTCAGCTGGTTCTTTTCTACCTCATTAAGCATTTTGCACTAGTGATGGGACGAACAACACTGGTGGGTCAGCACCGTGCCGAGCACACAGGAGCGATACCCCGTATTGGTGCGTCTATCGCTTTAAGAAAAAAAAAATCATGTGACCGATACAGGAAGTGTGTCGTTTGGATGTGCCGCGCCAAATTGTGTTCATAAGGAAACAAACTGTATTGACATGTTGCGGATTTGTTGGCTGGAGTTTTGCTCTTGCTTTTGGATTTTGTTTTTTTGCTTTTTGCTTGCCCTCACCTTGTTCCACGGACTTCATGGATCGTTCAAAGAAGATTTCCCCAGTCTGGAATAATTTTGATCTTTTGACGCCAAATAAGGTAAATCTTTTTCTCCTTTGGGCATTGTTTACTGTTAGTTTTTGAATTAAATATGTTTGTACTCCTTTCTGGTAAGACGTTTGAATTGTTTTCAGATAAATTAACTTTTTATTTTATTGTAGGTGAAGTGTCTGCTCTGCTCCACAGAGCTATCCTACATCAATAAGAGCACTTCATTAATGCTGAGGCATTAGAGAGCTCAGCCTGGCAATGAACAATTGGGAGATACTTGTATAAATTCCCCAGGTATGTTGAAATTCTCACAAAAAAATTGAATTTTCAAAAATAGTTAATTACACCCCAAAGGCTTTGTGTGACTCTGTAATATTGTTTGTAAAAATGACAGTCCTTTAATAAGCTTTTAACAAAATAGTTCCTTTTGGGTTGCAGTGCCTAACAAGCAAGCAGTGGATGAGGCTGAGGTTTTAAGCAAAATTTAAACTCTTCTCATAAACAGCTCAGCAAACAAATTGAGCAAATGAAATTATACAATGGCGAGATCAGATTTTAAGTAAAGGACTAGCGATTAAATATTTTCACAGGCTGATGTTGGGTTTGGAGCATGTAAGCCTTTCCATCTTATTTTCATTTTGTTTACCTGCAAAGATTTTAGAACTACTGCAGGGGTCACTATTGAGTGACTAACACAGTGTCAATACAGGCCAACACAGTTTGTGTAGTGTGTCAATACACTCCTTGAGGTATCATCATCCCATCACTATTCTGCACAGTGCTCTGCAGTCATTTTTACAGGACGGCATCTCCTTGACAGAGAAGTGCTGAGCTTTCTCTATTTATTGATAAGTTGTCTAAATGTGGATTGATGAACATCAAGACTTTTATAGCTGGTTGGGTAACCTTTTTCAGCTTTCAACAAGTTTATATATAAAGTCCTGACCTCAAGTCGATTGAGATGCTGTGGCATGACCTCAAGAGAGCTATTCACACCAGACATCCCAGGAATCTTGCTGAACTGCAACAGTTTTGTAAAGAGTTTTGATCCACAAGTCATCCTGATTGTTGTGCTGTGCAACTACAGGAAACGTTTGGTTGAGGTTATTGCTGCCAAAGGGTCAACCAGTTATTAAATCCCAGGGTTCATTGACTTTTTCCTCCCTATCCTGTGAATGTTTACATTTTGATTTCAATAAAAATATAAAAACATAATTGTGAGTTATTAGCTTTTAGCATACTGTTTTTGTTTATTCTTGTTATTTAGATGAAGATCAGCCTACAGTTGTTGACCAATTTATGCAGAAATTCTACAGGGTTCACATACTTTTTTCTCCCTATGTACATACTGTAATTAGACATTAAGTACATAAATCCTCAAACTGTTTATGATATAGGTTACACGGAACTAGACACTCTTCACAAGAACCCTTGGTCTTTAAAGATCCAGGGCTCTCTTTAAACATATACACCTGTTAAATTTAATGAATGTGTGATATATTTCAATTTGCTATCACTTACTTTGACAGTCATGATGAGGTGAGTGAAGTGGAACTCCGCCTCCAGGTTCAGTTGGATTCTGACATTTTCCACACCTGTATACAGAGGATCAATAATCTCAACTATTTTCATCATTAGATCAACATCTTGTTTGTATGATCACCATCAGATTTATGATCTTTGGCAAAACATCAGACGCTGTCGCTTTGAGCCAAATCTAACCAGAGATTCCATTCCATATGGGATGTCATGATTCCATTGTTGGTTGCCCATGTAGTGCTCAGATATTTATGTAAGATTCAGAGATAATTGGGATTTATAGGAATATATAAATTACTGTATCCTACCATTTTTGCGCAGAGGAGATTTTATTTCTACTGCTGTGGAAGTCCCAAACATGCCATTGAGAACTGAGACCAGGAAGCAGAGATCCAAGGCTCCTCTGCACTCCACTTAAACAAATAACTTACTAAAGATTGTGCAATGCTGTCTGCCCTCTAGAGTTAACTACACTAAGTGACTAATTGAAACACCGAAGTGTTTCTGTCATCCATCCAACATCCTGCAAAACCAATAGGCAAAATATATTCCGGAGATGTCTAGCTACTCTAACTATATTTAGGGGAGACATTTAGTCACATCTAAATAGCACAAAAATACAGCCCTGCTACAGTCTGAGTTACCCAACATACTGTATATCTTTTTTTCAGCACTGGAGCCAGGCTGGTTGTATGACACTTACTTAAATACCGTATTTTCACGACCATAAGGCGCACTTAAAAGTTTAAAATTTTCTCCAAAATGGACGGGGCGCGTTATAATGCGGAGCACCTTATATGCGCACCGAGTTCCAAAATCTGTAAATGTTGTTGTGTGACTTTAATGACCGCTGCGCTTGACTGACTGGGAGCATTTCCTGCAGACACGCTGCTTATATAGAGGAAGGCGGACGTGACTGAGAACAGCATGCGGACGTAAAGGGTGCGTGTGTAGGAGGACGCTAAAGACACGCCCCCAGTAGGTATATAGTTTCAGTATGTGCATCGGTTTGGCTAAGGACCCCCAAAATGGCACCTACGAAGGTTCACGCTTATGAAGCACAGTTTATACTGCGAGCTATCAGTTACGCGGAGGAACATGGAAATCGAGCAGCCGCGAGAGAATTCAAGATCAACGAATCCACGGTTCGCAAGTGGAGGAAGCAGGAAAACGAGCCTCGCCAAGTCAAGAAGACGAAGCTGAGTTTCTGTGGAACCAAGACGAGATGGCCCGAGTTGGAAGACCAACTCGAGCAATGGATTAATGAGCAAAGAACAGCCGGGAGAAGCAGTCTCTAGAGTCACCATTCGACTGAGGGCAATAACTCGGAGCTTGCCATCAATTCCGAGAGGCTTGACCAAGAAACACCAACCGCTGCACATCCACTTTAACCATTTGGGAACTGCTAATAGATGGTAAATATATAGCCTTTAGTCAGCTAAAACACGCAACAATATGTGTGACTGGTGTTGATGTTTTCATTGTTTCATTGTTTTTCCTCACCGTTCTCAGATTGCCACCAGGTCTTCAGTCTGTTCGGAGCAAATGTGGTAACAACATTCTCAATACGATGGCTGCCCGTCTGATTGGATTGTTCACTGTAGGGGGTTGCTGAGTCACACATGAAACATTTTTTTTCCTCCTGACATAAAAAAAGAGGACAGAAAAAGAGAAGGAAAAATGGGGGTTTATGAAGGGTGGAATTCCACAGATTCCTGTCTTCCTGCTGTTTGTCTGGATGGGATGATGAAAGCATTAGACATGATTTTGATTAAAAGATTAACATTTTGTGAAACCAACCCAAAAGAATAAATCAACAGTAGAGGAGTTTTCACATATGCAGAGGTGAAAATAGCTGTGGAGTAGCGGTGCAACAGATCGTGATTCGTACGGATCACTCTCCACAGTTTGGTACACATGTGGTCCGTGGATTAGTCCAAGAGTATTTGCGTGCAGTGTGGTGTCACCTCCAAACCTCTCGGAAGCATGAGCATGAAATGATCCCACAGCCCCCCACTTTAATATTTAACATCATCAAACAAATGTAAATATCAGACAAATATAACCCAAGGGAATTTAAAATGCTGTTTTTAAATGGTGATTGCATTTATTACCCGACCCTGTGTGAAAAAGTAATGGCCCCCTAAACCTAACAACTTGTTGGGCCATCCTCAGCAGCAGCAATGAAATCAAGCATTTTCTTGGCAATTGGCAATCAGTCTCACATCTCTGTGGAGATATTTTGGCCCACTCTTCCTTGCAGAATTGTTTAAATTAATCAAAAATGGAGGGTTTTCAAGCATGAATGGCATTTTTACAATCATGTCAGTGCATTTCAATTGGATTCAAGTCTGTACTTTGACAAGGCCACTCCACAACCTTCATTTTGGTTTTTTTAACCCATTCAGAAGTTGACTTGCTGGTGTGTTTTGGATCGTTATCCTGCTGTAGAACCAAAGTGTGCTTCAGCTTGAGGTCTGCTCTGACATGCACTGTGAGCTGTAAGGTCTTGCATAGACAGGTGTGTGGCTTTCCTAATCAAGTCCAATCAGTATAATCAAACAGCGGGACTCCAATGAAGGTGTAGAACCATCTCAAGGATGATCAGAAGAAATGGACAGCACCCAAGTTAAATATATGAGTGTCACAGCAAAGGGTCTTACATACTTATAGCTGTGTGATATTTCAGTTTCCCTTTAATAAATCTGCAAAAATTTCAACCATTCAGTTTTTTTCCGTCAATATGGGGTGCTGTGTGTACATTAATGAGGAAAAAAATTAACTTAAATGGTTTTAGCAAATTGCTGCAACATAAAGAGTGAACAATTTAAGGGGGTCTGAATACTTTCCGTACCCACTGTAAATAAATTCATCGAAGGTGAACGCCTGCGTTCACATCAGCGTTTGTCCGATTTACGTTTTAACATTAAAATCAGACTATTTTATCTCGTAAAGGGGAACCACGTCTCTTTAGATGTGTGAAACTAGGAAATGTGACTGAAAAACCTGTCTCATAATCTGAAGGTTGCTTCAGGAACTAAATAAGAGTTCAAGATCCCAGAGGTCTCTTATCGTATCCAAACACAAACGATACAGGTAGTGGGTTTTATATAAAATTTTATGAAATCTAACACGGGAATCTCCAGAGGAACAATGCAGAGAAAAGCAAAACAAAGGACAGACGAACATTGGAAGAGGAGGCTGAACTTGTGATGCGAGGGTGGAATGATCATGCGCGGTGACAGTGCGAGAGCTTGTGAATCTCTGTGTACTGTTATTTCTTTGACCCAAATACACTCTAATTTGTACCTAGTAACAGCATGTTGGACTTCCGTTGCGTAGACCAATTCAGGCAGACGGGTCGACCTTCCAGGTGGTTGGCAAGACCACTCACGAGGGATGGTTTGAAGAAAAAGGAAGAAAATAACAAAAAAAAGCACACTTCAGGTGCAGGATGGCCGGAGCGCTTGCAGTGGCATTGTTAGCCAAGCGTTCAGGGAAAAACTTCCCAACTGAGACTTGTCCGTAAACTGCCCCACACCCAAAAGGGTAGCTTCAGGGAGTTGGCAGGTGCTCCCTGCAGTCCACACAGGGAAGTTGGTGTCTGTCAGCCTCAGCCACCTTGTGGTGAGAGGTGGGGCTCCCGGGCTGAGCCAGATTTTAGGCCAGTTGAAAAAGTTAGAGAGCCAGAGAACGAGTGCCAAACCAGAGCAAATGACAAAGGGGCTTCGGCCTTTTATGTGCCTCAGAGAGCAAGGCGGGCTTTGACCAAACGGAAGGCAGACTGCGCCTTTAGAATCTCATTTCATTTTAGGATGATTTGTGGTTTAAAACCAGTGGAATATCATAACATTAATTCCCAACTAATGCACTGTTTACATGCACCCTTTAATATATGCAATGAGTGTTTCAACCTTATGTAGCGGCTAACAACACTTACTGATTATTTGTATAACATTTCTGTGTTCGTTTTGAGATAAACACAAGCATATTCAGGTGACAAACTAATTTAACCAGCGGACATTCAAATTCTGAGAAATACAATCACTAGTGACATTGGTGTGGTGGTAGACAGTTGGAGCATTCATGCAAAGTTCTTAAAATGTCACACAACATTCATTTTCGGTGAAGCTGAAGTGTTGTCGCTGTTGGCAGTAACCCTCCACCGCCAGTGGGTGTCGCTGGGCTCCTTCAATTGTCCCAGAGGTCTTGAGTTGAGTTCAAAGGGAAAAGGGCCTTTAGAACTTTTATCTTGGCATGCGGGACCAGCGGATTTTCAAACTTTTTTGGTCAGCATCTTGAGCCCTGCACACACAGGGGGTCTTCTGATGACTGGGATAACTGTTAATTAATTTAAAGTCCGGGTGAGAAACCAGGTTCTCTGGTCTCCAGTTTTGATGCGCTCCTTCAGACTGGCTGGTAATTCATTTAGCGTCCGTGTGAGATAAACCAGGCATCGCCGTGACAGTCGAGACAGAGATGTCTTTTTGGCACCACATGAACCCCTGTGGACAGAGGTGACACCAATTATCGGTAAGAAGAGGAGCCCTGCCATTCAAACCCACCCGGCGAACCAATCAAGCCTAGGGGTGGTCTTGCAGAGTAAAGGCCTCTTTATACTCCCGCGGTCGCGCGGCCGACAACGCCCGCATTGCATCACGTAACTGACAAATTGCCCCTCTGCGTAGCTTGACGTGCACACGGAAAAAATTGTTGCTGCGCGTCGAACGCCGCGGAGATCATCTCTTGTGATTGGTCCATTTTAGTCACATGCTGTGATGTTGTACTCAGCGTGACCCTTGGTTCTGCGTACAATCTACGCCGCCTCCTTCTCGATCGATTTTGCAGCATAATTGAACGTATCATCTGGTCATCTTGGTCCATTTGTTCTAGCAGACACTGTTCCACGGTCGCCATTGTTGTTGCTTTGTTCCTTGTTACTGAAAGGTAAGTAAAAACGGCTACCGGAAATGGCCAAACAAATGCAGAGGAAACTCTACCCTGTGTTGTCCTCGCCAATACCAGCCGTAGCGACACCGCCGACTTGGAGCTGAACTGCAGTACATTTTCAAAACTGCGCACGTGGGTTGCACTCAAGTATAAAAGGAAAGCTATGCGCAGGACAGCCACAATGATGTCAGCGCGAGTATAAAGAAGCCTTAAGCCCAGAGATACGAGACTTTATACGCTTGTGACCGATAATTTCTGTCGGGTTTTTTGCTAATTTGACTCTTCTTCATAAACCTCATGTAACCTAAAAGCCTGCGTCTCAAAGTATTCCTTTGTTCCTGCTCGACGGAAGCCCCATTCATCCGGATGTATGGCGCAACACGAACGGCCGGAAATCCCCCACAACCAAATACTAATATTCCAGTCACCACAGATAATGCAAAATTATTGGTAAGATATACTTTCCTTTCTTAAATGTCTTCTTTTTCAATGATGTGGACATAGGCTAGTGTTTAACTCGCTATCCATGTTTAAAGGAAGAGCATAGTCCTTAAATTGCACTTTGAGATGTTTTTCATTCATTGTCCATGTTTAAAAGATGTTCTCATGCCTTATATTTCACTTTAAGTTGTTGTCATATAATTTAAATGGTCATATTTGACATTTTGAGTTGAATGTTTTTATTTCATGAGCAAAAGTGTTTTACAAAATGAATGGAGGACAAAGTTCAATTTCTTTAGTCTTCTTTAGTCTTTTGTTTTTTTTTTTTGTTTTTTTTTTTGCTGATCCGAAAAACGATCCGATCCGTGACTCGAACCCGTGATCTGATCCAAACCGTGATTGTTTGATCTGTTGCAACCCTCCCTGTGGAGCCTTAAAAAAACTTCTCAGTGAGGTCAAAGATGGCTTCATACTGTTAATAAACATCGACTGAATTCCATAGCAATGGTAAAACAGCTGTCCAGACTGATCGAGTTCTAGAACGATGGGCGCAGCAAGGTAATAAGAGAGGCAGATTGAATGATTCACCCACAATACGTAGTACCAAACTACAGGCCAAGAGAGGTTATGATCTGTGCTTATTTCACTGAGTCATGTCTTGGTCAGTACTGCCTTTGTGCCACGAACAGCATCACAAACTTAAGTCAGCCCCTCACATTTCAGCAAACACATCAAGGGACAATACTATAGAAATGAAACTAGGAAACATAAATAAATCATCAATACATAGCGGGGTAAATTTACCACTGAAATGTTCTTAAAACATAAGCCATTATAGCTAAATAGCTGACAACAGTTCTGAGGACTGGGTTCAAATCCAGCCTCGCCTGAGTGGACATTTTATGTTCTCTCCATGCCTGCGTGGGTTTTCTCTAGGTACTCCGGTTTCCTCTCCAAAAACATGCACGGTAGGTTAATTGACGACTCTAAATTGCCCATAGGTGTGAATGTGAGTGCGAATGTTCAGGGTGTACCCCGCCTCTCGCCCAGTCAGCTGGGATAGACTCCAGCACGCCCGCAACCCTAGTGAGTAACTAAACACAACAGAAAATAACTAAACACAACATCAAATTACTAAGCACAACAGCAAATTAAAAAAACACAACAACTAAATAATAAACACAACAGCGAATCAAAAAACAACAGCAAATAACTAAACAAACCCCAAATTAAAAGACAACAGTAAATCCGGGTCTGTTGTTTGTGCCTATGCACCAAACAGCAGTTCAGAGCTCCGATGGTGGGGTCCGACGTGGCAGGCCCAAACGTATTGTGAGGGTCTGCTGGGAACGTCTGGCGGAATCCCCTGTCAGAAGGAGTTTCAACTCCCACCTCCGACAGAACTTTGCTCATGTTCCAGGGGAGGCGGGGGACATTGAGTCCGAGTGGACCATGTTCCGCGCCTCCATTGCTGAGGCGGCTGACCGGAGCTGTGGCCATAAGGTGGTTGGTGCCTGTCATGGCGGCAATCCCCGAACCCATTGGTGGACACCAACGGTGAGGGATGCCGTCAAGCTGAAGAAGGAGTCCTATCAGCCCTATTTTGGCATGTGGGACTCCGGAGGCAGCTGATGGGTACCGGCTGGCCAAGCGGAATGCAGCTTTGGTGGTCGCTGAAGCAAAAACTCGGGCGTGGGAGGAGTTCGGTGAGGCCATGGAGAAAGACTTCCGGACGGCTTCGAGGAAATTCTGGTCCACCATCCGGCGTCTCAGGAGGGGGAAGCAGTGCACCATCAACACTGTGTATAGTGGGGATGGGGCGCTGTTGACCTCGACTCGGGACGTTGTGAGCCGGTGGAGAGAATACTTCAAAGACCTCCTCAATTCCACCGACACGCCTTCCCATGAGGGAGCAGAGTCTGGGTTCTCTGAGGCGGGCTCTCCTCGGTGACCTCACCGGTGGTTAAAAAGCTCCTCGGTGGCAAGGCCCCGGGGGTGGATGATATTTGCTCGGAGTTCCTCAAGGCTCTGGATGTTGTAGGGCTGTCCTGGTTGACACGCCTGTGCAACACCGCGTGGACATCGGGGACAGTGCCTCTGGATTGGCAGACTGGGGTGGTGGTCCCCCTTTGAGGGTGTGTTCCAACTACAGGGGGATCACACTCCTCAGCCTCCCTGGTAAGGTCTATTCAGGGGTGCTGGAGAGGAGGGTCCGAATCTCAGATTCAGGAGGAGCAGTGTGGTTTTCGTCCTGGCCGTGGAACAGTGGACCAGCTCTACACCCTTGGCAGGGTCCTTGAGGGTGCATGTGAGTTCGCCCAACCAGTCTACATGTGTTTTGTGGACTTGGAGAAGGAGTTCGACCGTGTCCCTCGGGGGGTCCTGTGGGGGGTGCTTCGGGAGTATGGGGTACCGAACCTCCTGATATGGGCTGTACGACCGGAGTCAGAGTTTGGTCCACATACCCGGCAGTAAGTCGGACTCGTTTCCGGTGAGGGTTGGACTGCGCCAAGGCTGCCCTTTGTCACCGATTCTGTTCATAACTTTTATGGACATAATTTCTAGGCGCAGCAGAGGCGTAGAGGGGGTCCAGTTTGGTGGCCTCAGTATTGCATCTCTGCTTTTTGCTGATGATGTGGTTCTGTTTGCTTCATCAAGCCGTGACCTCCAACTCTCACTGGAGCAGTTTGCAGACGAGTGCGAAGCGGCTGGGATGAGAATCAGCACCTCCAAATCTGAGACCATGGTCCTCAGTCGGAAAAGGGTGGCGTGTCCTCTCCAGGTCGGGGATGAGATCCTGCCCCAAGTGGAGGAGTTCAAGTATCTTGGGGTCTTGGTCACGAGTGAGGGAAGAATGGAACGGGAGATCGACAGGCGGATCGGTGCAGCGTCTGCAGTGATGCGGTCTTTGTATCGATCTGTTGTGGTAAAGAAGGAGCTAAGCCGAAAGGCAAAGCTCTCGATTTACCGGTCGATCTACTTTCCTACCCTCACCTATGGTCACGAGGTGTGGGTCGTGACCGAAAGAACAAGATCCAGGATACAAGCGGCCGAAATGACTTTCCTCCGCAGGGCTCTCCCTTAGAGATAGGGTGAGAAGCTCGGTCATCCGGGAGGATCTCAGAGTAGAGCCGCTGCTCCTCCACATCGAGAGGAGCCAGATGAGGATGGCTGGGGCATTTGATTCGGATGCCTCCCGAATACCTCCCTGGTGAGGTGTTCCGGGCACATCCCACCGGGAGGAGACCCCGGGGACGACCCAGGCTGGCCTGGGAACGCCTCGGGGTCCCCCCGGAAGAGCTGGATGAAGTGGCTGGGGAGAGGGAAGTCTGGGCGTCCCTGCTAAAGCTACTGCCCCCGTGAACCGACCTTGGATAAGCGGTAGAAAATTGATGGATGGATGGATGAAGCAACGTAATGTTATTGAAGCTATTTCCTTTCTTTCAGTGATACACTTTTAACTGGCTAATGACGGCAAATAAGCTGAGACAGGTGGAAAGTAATGGATTTCTTTTAGTGAGAGAACTTCGCTGCAGTGTCCTAAAGCAGCTGGACAAACATCAGTCTCCTGTTATATCAGCACCTCCATGTGTGTGTGTGTGTGTGTGTGTGTGTGTGTGTGTGTGTGTGTGTGTGTGTTGGGGAGGGAGGTTATGGTCAACACAGGAAGTGCTCCAGACTATAACAACCCCCCTCCCCACCCCCACCCCACCCCGAGAGTCACACACAAAGTAAGACTCATCAGGGAGTTTTATTTTCTTACAAACATTCCATTCCATCAGTAGACAGGGGCCCTTCTATCAAAGCAAATGTAGCAAGTCTACTTATGGTACAGCTTTAATGTGCTGGAGTTATGGAATAGAGATGGTGAGCTATTTCTTCCATGAACATCCAACATCAAATCTTTTTTAACTTACTGGACTATGAAGCTCCATGGAATGAGTCTTATCCTTCATTTGATCGTTGCAAATTAAGAGTTGCGATGCTAATAAAAGGAAAAGCGGGCAGGGAGGAACTTAGTTATAAAGCAGTATGTTAACATCAGCCTGCTTTCCGCAGCCTGTTCTCAAGCTTGCTACCCCGAACTGTGAGGTTGATTGGGGGGCTTGAGTTGCTCCGCCAACATTCCTCCTTGAGAAAGACTATCACAGCCAGAGTAACCAGCACATGGCACGTTATGGGCGTGATGAGATCTTTCAATCCTGTGTGACCCGCCGCCACAGAGCATTTATATATTGGCATTGCAACAAAGCTAGCGAGAACAATGAACATCAGTTGGGGAAACAATGAGGTAAAGGTACAGCGAGTGCATGTAAAAGGTCTACATACCCAAAGGTGTTGGTGATGTAAAATCATTTCAAAAGATTTTCCACTATTAATGTATTCTATGACCTGTACAACTGAAATTATTAAAAAAAAAAAAAAAAAAAAAAACATTTTCAGGAGGGGAAGTAAAACTAAACGGCTGGAATAAAATGGTTGCAGAAGTGTGCACACCCGTCTATAACTGGGATCTACTGTAGCTGTGTTCAGAATTAACCAATCACATTCAAACTCATGTTAAATGTGAGTCAGCACACACGTGCCAGCATATTGTCCGTACGATCATCAGGTCGCTCGGGGAGAAAACTTTTGCTTTTTTTGACAAAGGAAAAGCTGCGGGCGACGGGGGGAGTTTACAAGCTGGGTTCAGGATAACTGGCTTGCTCACCAGTCGTCCAGATCAGTTGACAGCAAATTTTAAATGGAAAAAGTAGTGGGCCCGCGTCAATACAGGAACGTGGTGGCCACTGGCCAGACACAATGGCGTACTAGCCTGTGTGTGACGCGCATGTACGCTGTTGAAAATAGCCTGTCCTATCTGGAAGAAGCAGGCAATTATGTTGCAGCAGGCAGCCAATAATATTGCTGCGGGTAGCTTTGAGCTTAAATGGAATTCATAACAATGATTGATACGTGTCTCTCTCTCTCTCTCGCAGAGCATGCAGGAGGAGGAGATTGAAGTGGAAAAAAAGGTGACTTTCGCGCAAGTGCGAAAAGAGGGCATTTTTAATCGCACAAGCTGAAAAAAAAGGCGCATGTGCGACCGATTTGGACGCCGTCTCGAACCCAGGTTGGCGCTTCGAGGTCATATTTGGAATGGCACATGACCTCACACAAGTGTCGGCTGTTGTGGCAATTTGTTTTTTAAAATGCGACTAAAATTGTAGCCATGGAAATTTCCCAAAGGAACTGTGATGCAATTTCACATTCTCCCAGTAATGCAATGGATTCCAATTAAATTACAGAATCTCATTAGATGTAATTCGTCACTCCCCAACACATGATAGCGCTGTACAAAATAGGCTACTGTCTAAATTTTGAGAAAAGTTTGAGGTTGGCTTGTATATGAATTAGTCTTTCAATTTGCATGCCGGTGGTGTTTAATACATTTCGATATCTTGTCTTATTCTTCAAAGTCTCTTAGATATAGGACAGGGCTGGCTGAAAATCAACCTGGCCGACCGCAACCGGACTGAGTGTTTGATGACCTGCAGATGGCTGACAATGCAGAAGGGTGCGGGACGGTTTAGCCCACAGGTCGAGGTCGCCGAGAGCTGGTGCGCTCGGCCAATAAGAAGATCGCCCGTTGCTGGGTAACAGCTGCCCTCAGTGCAGACGTCACTGAGCTCTGGGAGGCTGATGTGATCCTGGCCAGGTCTAACTTGCTGGGCCGAGGTGAACACCTGAAAACCTGAAGAGCAATAGCCCCGCCCCGACATTGGTCAGTCTAACAAAGGCGAGGAGAAGGATTCACTTCTTGAAGTTTAGTACAACATGTTGAAGAGTAGCCGATTTGCTCAGAATTGGTGAAAATAAGATGAAGTTTCTCACCGAGAAGCAGCACGACTTGAACACGCAGCATCTTCGTATTCGCATGTGAACCGACCGAACACGAACTTCTTCGCCTCCAAAGTCTGCCAAGTCCTCAGACCTGAGCCTTCCAAACCTCCCCCGCCTACATGGAGGCAAGTTTAACATCAACACGGAAAGCAAGCATCCGGTCGCGCCTTCAAAAATAAATGTACTTCCTGTTCACTGGAACGTTTCGCTATTAACCTGATAAAGTTCCGATAGGTGTTTTGAGACTTATGTCTGTAACTTCACAAGCTCTTCTTCCCTTGCTTCTTCAACTGAAACCTTTCAACTGGGTCCTTTCAATTTAAATGGGAGAAGAGTAATGCGGAAATCAGTATAAATGTAGCGTAAACGAAAAGAGAACGAATTTGCTTGACGTTTTAGTGCTAGTGTTTGTTCATCAATTGTATTAACTTTACCAGTGCTTCTTTAGCACACTTTCTGTGTGTGTGCGTGTGTGTGTATATTGTGAAAGCACACGAAGGTGTGAAGTAATGATGTGATTATGACATTAATTTAATGAGTAGCCCTCCATTTGCCCATGAGCTCCCGCCTCATCTTGCCAGGCATTTATGTCAGTTTGCTGTGATCATTTATTTCACACACATTCAAATGAATGAATGAATGAATGAATGAAAATGCTGCATCCATTTTCAGTTGAGCTTTCCCGGTGTAAGGTTTTCTTCTTGGTCGGCTCGTGTTGGTGATCCTAATGTGATTGACGCTCCACAAACAAGTAAATATGCAATTGTTTTTTTTGTTTTTTTTTTGTGCTGAAACTGAAACTTTCACTATATTTGCATCTTTTCACCTTTTGTTTTGTTTCCCCAGTGTTTGTTGTGCAACTGAGTTCAGAACACCCCACTGCATTCCTCAATGCCTCGTCTCCCTCCCCTCAGTCATCTCACCTACAAGAACAAAGGAAGAGTGTCTGTCTGAGTGGGGGATGTTTGAGAATGTGACCCCCCACCTCAACATCTGAAGACTCTCATTCAGTGCCCGCTGCCTTGCTGTGTAAGAGGTAATTATAATGACTCGGAACCTGTAGTGGCATGCACAGTGGAGCTTTGAGACAGAGAGCAGCTTATCTGTTAGCAAACTGGAATCAGCAATTTTTTTTTAGCACTAAATAATGTTCAGCACTGAATAGTAATGTTTTTCTCAAGACCACACTAGCTGAGATCAACACTTGCCCGAGACCAGAACTCACAGAGACCGTGACGAGACCGAGATTTTCGGGAGTCGAGACAGAGACTAGACAAGTTTTGAAAACCATGACAATGTTGAACAGTTAAAGAGCATTTATTCTCTCTTAAACTTTTATTTTCTTTCAAATAAATTTGTTTGCAACTCTTTCAAAGCACAATACGGAACAATCTCAATCTAAAAAGAAAAGTTCGAGTGCAGCATTTCCGTACCGTTTATGGAAGGGTATAGAAAAATCACACAATGTGCCACCAAACAAAAATGTCATAAAAAGTATATGGGTCATTCCAGAATTGGGGGACAATTTAGGCAAGCTGTGCTCGCTGCCTCTAACTGGTCAAGAATAAACTTAGCTAAAAGAAAAACTTTGATATTAATGTATTTTCTGACCGTACTGTAAGTAATAGGGTTGAGATGGTGTGAGTGACACACTCCATCACAACAGCACACACAAAAAATACGAAATATAGAATAGATTGGTGTAATTTTTGCTGAGTCACGGAGCGCACCTTTTTTTCTCCTCCTCTAGAGGGCTAAAAGGTTTTAGTAACTGGGTTGTGTGTATGTTGAGAGACACAACTTCAGAGCATAATTCCATCCATCCATCCATTTTCTGAGCCGCTTCTCCTCACTAGGGTCGCGGGCGTGCTGGAGCCCATCCCAGTTATCATCGGGCAGGAGGCGGGGTACACCCTGAACTGGTTGCCAGCCAATCGCAGGGCACATACAAACAAACAACCATTCACACTCACATTCACACCTATGGGCAATTTAGAGTTTCCAATTAATGCATGTTTTTGGGATGTGGGAGGAAACCGGAGTGCCCGGAGAAAACCCACGCAGGCACGGTGAGGCTGGCGCTCTAACCAACTATTTAAAATACAGTATGTCTGTTATAAAGCAAAATGCTCAAACAATTACAAGGAAGATATATCAACAAAATTATACTTAAAAAAGTTCCTTTAAAACTTATTTTGTGTTTCATATTTGATATGTAAGTTAGTCATCAAGAGGGCAGGGCAAGAGCTATTTTCCAGTGTATTTAGAAATGACTTTTATGACAATTACAGTTGCATTTCATTCATCCCTCCATTTTCCATATCGCTTATCCTGACTAGGGTCGCAGGCGTGCTGGATCCTATCGCAGCTATCTTTGGGTGAGAGGCGGGCAAAACCCTGAACTGGTTGCCAGCCAACTGCAGGGCACATACAGTACAAATAAACAGCACTCACATTTACACCTACGGGCAATTTTAGAGTATTCAATTAACTTTACTGTACATGTTTTGGGGATGTGGGAGGAAACCGGAGTACCTGGAGAAAAGCCACATAGGGGAGAACATGCAATTTGCACACCGGTCCTGGGAACTGTGAGGCAGATATGCTAACCAGTCGTGCCGCCGGTATGGTTGTTTGTTTATTAAACCCACCGAGTGACTTGCCTTTTGCAATATTGTTTTCTGTTCTATGTAAGACCCCTTTCTCACTGGCCTCGAGACCAGTTGCTGACCTAATGGCGACTTGAGTCTGCGCTGGTTGCGGAGACATCTCCATGATGTCTCCTGAAGTCTCCTGGAGATTAGTCGTGTCGCCAAGGAGTTGCATTGAAATCGAAAATCGGAGACTTTTTCAAGTCTTCAAAAGGTGTCGACGACATCTTGGAGACGTCGCAGAAACTAATTCTCTCCGTGAGAGGGGAGACATCTCCGCTACGTCTCTGGGACATCTACCAGAGAACAAGAAGATTGAGGAGACATTGCAGACATATGCGCTACTTTCAGGCGACATCTCCATGACGGGCGGCACGGTGGGCGACTGGTTAGAGCGTCAGCCTCACAGTTCTGAGGACCCGGGTTCAATCCCCGGTCCCCCCTGTGTGGAGTTTGCATGTTCTCCCCGTGCCTGCGTGGGTTTTCTCCGGGCACTCCGATTTCCTCCCACATCCCAAAAACATGCATTAATTGGAGACTCTAAATTGCCCGTAGGTGTGCATGTGAGTGCAAATGGTTGTTTGTTTGTATGTGCCCTGCGATTGGCTGGTAACCAGTCCAGGGTGTACCCTGCCTCCTGCCCGATGACAGCTGGGATAGGCTCCAGCACGGCCGCGACCCTAGTGAGGAAAAGCGGCTCAGAAAATGGATGGATGGATCTCCATGACGCCCCATCCTGGAAGCCGTCACCTTATCGTGGTGGAGGGGTTTGTGTGTCACAATAATCCTAGGAGCTAAGTTGTTTGCGGCTTCACGCCCCTGGTAGGGTCATCCATGGCAAACAGGTCCTAGATGAGGGACCAGACAAAGCAAGGCTCCAAAAACCCCTATGAAGAAAGAAACAAATGGATCTAGGTTTCCCTTGCCCAGACGCGGGTCACCGGGGCCACCCTCTGGAGGTGGCAAAGATAAAATTCAAGCAGAAATGTTGCTATTTTGGCAATATATTTTTTGCTTTTGTGGCACCTCTAACATATAAACACTGCTTTCCTTCTATAAAACAACATAACAAAACACTGAGAAAGAGCCTTTGATGGCAAAATAAAAAAAACATTGACAAGTATATAACTATTTAGTTGTGTGAACCTTATAATATATATATGTATATATAACTACTATGCATGTGTGCATGTGCATGTGTGCGCCCATACCATCCACAATCATCATTCTATTCAAGCGTCAGCTGTCCAGATTTCTCCTCGTTGCTTTCTCTTTCCACTCTGTTCTTCAGCTGGCTGACATTGACTGATCGCTTATCCAAGGCACTGCTGCCATCTGCTGGCAATTGTCGGTAGAAAACCAAATGCATGTCAGTTTGATAATTGCAGTGCAGCTGCACCAGACTCTGAACCGCCCAACCGCGTTAAAAAACGTAATTGGCGAGTATACTCGTCAACGGTAGGGAGTGTTCTCTTCAAATTTGACCAGTCGGCGGCACTGTCTACATATTATTAAAGATGTGTTTTGTTAGCTGAAGTCGGCTTTAACGTGTTAATCAGGTGGCGAAGTTCTGGAGTATGCTGGAAAATGTGTTGGCAACCCAGCCTCCTATTTTTCCTGCCAGTTTACTAACGGTTTCTGCCTTGTGTAGGTTAAATTCAGTTTTTGATTTAGTGGCATTGTGTCCTTCCCCCTGTTGTGGCGCCATTCACCTCTTTTTGTTCCAAGTGACCTCTCTAGTTATAAGACAACCTTCCATCATCGCCGTTTTTTGTTTTTGTATTTGGATTTCGTACTTCATGCTCACTTCCACTATTGGTTTAATAAATTCAAATTGATTGCTCAAAGTTTGTTTTGGGTTATGTCCATTGCTGAAAAAAAGCATGTCAAAGCTCGCTTAAAGTTTGCTGAACAACATTTGGACAAGCCAGTTCAATACTGGGAAAATATAGTCCGGTCTGATGAGAGCAAAATTTTACTCTTTGGATGCCATGATGCACACCACATTTAGAGGGGAATTGGCACTGCACATCACGCTAAAAACATCTTACCAACAGTGAAGTTCGGAGGTGGGAACATGATGGTGTGGGGCTGCTTCACAGAAAATGGTACTGGTAAACTTCAATTTATTGAAGGAATAATGAATGGGCAAATGTACCGAGACATTCTTGACAAAAATCTGCTGCCATCTACGAGGATGATGAAAATGAAACGAGGGTGGACATTTCAGCAGGATAATGACTGACATACTGCCAAGGAAACTCTCAATTGGTTTCATCCATCTATCCATCCATTTTCTGTACCGCTTTTCCTCACTAGGTTCAAAAAACATAACCCCACGATAGACTGGACACACTTACCCATCACCGGATGGAGCCCTCACTGCCACTCACACTGCCTGCGCATAGCTATACCGCCCTCTGATGAACCGCCACCCTCTTCCACGCCCATTGTCCCTGAAGAATATCATGATCTCTCTCCGGTGTTTCGTAAAGATCTGGCCATTTCTCTACCCCTCATCACCCGTATGACTGTGCAGTCTGCTGCCGGGGGCCCATCTTCCCTCCAGCTGTCTCTACAACCTTTCCCGACCTGAGAAAAGGGCAATAGAGGACTATATCCATGACTCTCTGGCTTCCGGACTCATTCGACCTTCCTCTTCTCCAGTTGGGGCCACCTTCTTTTTGTTGAAAAGAAAGACACTACTCTCTGCCCATGTATCGACTACCGTGGTCTCAATGATATCACCGTGAAGAATACATCTCCGCTTCCCCTCGTTTGAACCCCTCTGTGACGCCAGGTATTCACCAAATTGGATCTACGAAACGTCTACTACCTCATTCGTATCCAAGAGGGGGACGAATGGAAGAGCGCCTTCAATACCCCTCTTGGACACTTCGAGTATCTGATCATGCCATTCGGTTTAACCAACGCCCCTGCAGTTTGACAGACATTTACTCCCGCTCCCCCGAAGAACACCGCAGCCATTAACGTTAACAGACCCACTCCCACCAGCCGCAAAGAACTACAACGTTTCCTTGGATTCGCCAATTTCTTCTGTCGGTTCATCCGTAATTACAGCAAGGTCGCTATTCCCCTTCACTAGCCTCACAGCCAGCATGTCTTGGACACGGGGGCAGGGGCTGTCCTGTCGCAGCGAGAAACTTCACCCTGTGCCTTTTTTTCCCGTCGTCTGTTCCCTGTGGAGAGGAATTATGATGTCCGCAACCGAGAGCTACTGGCCATTGTATGTGCTTTTTAAGAGTGGAGGCACTGGCTGGATGGGACTGAACTACCATTCACCATTTGGACAGACCACAAGAATCTCTCTTACCGCCATTCCGCCAAACGCCTTAACCCTCGACAAGCTCGCTGGGCTCTCTTCTTGAGCAGGCTTAATTTCAATCTCTCCTTCCATCCTGGCTCCAAAAACAGCAAACCAGATGCCCTGTCTCAACTTTACTCAGCCCTCACCAGCCCTGACAAACCGGAACCCATTCTTCCTTCCTCGTGCTTCGTTGGAGCAGCCACTTGGCAGATCGAACAGGTGGTTAAGGAGGCCCAAAAAACTCACCCAGATCCCAAGACTGGGCCTCCAAACCACCTGTTCATACCAGATTCTGCACGCTCTGACATTCTTCAGTGGGCTCACAACTCCAAACTCACCTGTCATCCTGGCATCACCCGCACCATTCAGTTCATCCGGCAGCATTTCTTGTGGCCCAGCCTTGTGCAAGACACCCGGGAGTTCGTCCAAGCCTGCTCCGTCTGTGCCCGAGGGAAGTCTTCACCCCTGCCCCCAGCTGGGCTGCTGCGTCCATTGCCTATCCCTAGCTGCCCTTGGTCCCATATCGCTCTGGACTTCGTTTACCGGTCTACCTCCTTCTGAAGGTAACTATCATTCTCACTATTGTCAATCGCTTTTCCAAATCTGTCCATTACGTACCCCTCCCCAAACTACCATCTGCCTTTGAAACTGCTAACCTCCTTGTCCAGCATGTCTTTAGACTCCACGGTATTCCCATCGATATTGTCTCTGACAGAGGCCCTCAGTTCTCATCCCTGGTAAGGAAGTAATTCTGTAAAGCGGTGGGCGCAGCAGCCAGCTTGTCGTCAGCATATCATTCGCAGACCAACGGCCAGACGGAGCGGGCATACCAATCCCTAGAATCAGCCCTCCGTTGTGTTGCCGCATGCAACCCCTCCTCCTGGAGTCCATTCCTCCCGTGGATTAAGTATTCCCACATTTCCCTCGCCAGTTCCGAAACTGGTATGTCCCCATTCATGGCTTGCTACCGACCGCCATTATTTGAAGAACAGGAGCAGGCAGTGGCAGTCCCCGCAGTCAAGGATCATCTCCAGAGAATCCAGGCTGTGTGGAAAGACGTCCGTGCGGCGTTGACCCGGTCTGCCGCACCCAATAAATAGCTCGTGGACCGTCATCGCTCCCCAACGCCCGAATACAAGGTGGGCCAATCTGTCTGGCTTTCTTTTCATGACCTCCCGCTTCATACTGAATCCCGTAAACTCACTCACCGTTTCATTGGCCCTATCATCAATCCCACTTCCGTCCAGTTGAACCTTCCACAGTCCTTAAAGATTCACCCAACCTTCCATGTCTCGTTGCTCAAGCCTGTCTCCACCTGCGCCCTAAACCTGTCCGGCCGACCCCCCTCCCCCGGATTATTGACGACCATCTGGCCTTCACTATGTCACTCATCCTCAAAGTGAGGCCTAGAGGGAGGGGGTTCCAGTACCTGGTCGACTGGAAAGGGTATGGGCCGGAGGAGCGGTCTTGGATTTCCCGGAAGCTTATACTCGATCATACCCTTTTGGACGACTTCTACGCGGCTCACCCGGGGAAGCCTGGCAGGAAGCAGGGAGGCGTCCGTTGAGAGGGGGTACTGTCATATACTGCCCTGTAGTTCCATTATTGGAGCCGGGAGGGCACTTTGCTTCCTCTCTCTGACCCGGCCCCCTCCCCTCTCTGTTTTCAGCACCTGTCTCCAATGAGCCTCATCACCACCGGTATATAAGCCTGCCTGTTCCAGGAAATCGTCGCCAAAGTATTGCAGTTACTTCCAGCGGTGCCACGGCCCATTTACCTCACGCAAGTCCCTCTATTCATCGTTCCCTTTTTTGACTCCTGTGTTTCCCCCCGTGTTCCTGATCCACGTCATTTCTGCCGCCAAGCCAGCCACCTGTCCTCACCACTGCCTTCCACCTGTCCACAGCACCGCCTGCCAACACACCTAGGACCACCGCCATTTCCTTTCCTCAATAAATTGTTCATCATTTTACATCTGCATCCGCCTGCTCTTGGATCCAGCTACTCCTGAATCCGGCCTTGCTTGTGTGGAGTTTGCATGTTCTCCCCATGTCTGTGTGGGTTTTTGTCCGGCGATCCGGTTTCCTCCAACATCCCAAAAACATGCACGGTAGGTTAATTGAAGACACTAAATTGCCTGTGGGTGTGAATGTCGCTTCAAATGGTTGTTTGTTTATATGTGCCCTGCGATTGGCTGGCAAACAGTTCAGGGTGTACCCTGGCTCTCATCCGAAGATAGCTGGGATAGGCTCCAGCACGCCCACGACCCTTGTGAGGATAAGTGGTACACAAAATAGATGGAACTTATAAAAGGCATTGTTCTCCCTCACATGTGACTATTGTCATATTAGCTGACTTGTTTACCCTGGTCAATATGCTTGTGAAGTCGTCTGCCGAGATATGCCTCTGACTCATGGTGCAAGATTTGGAAAAAAATAAAAGTTAAGACAGAATAAATGCTGCAGAAACAGACACAAACTCTATTAATGTTCACAGTATTACAAATATTTATGGAATTAGTTGTTTAACTTTCATAAAACAGCATTTTAAAAACCACAATATTGCTTTGGCTTCTGCATAAATCTCTGATAGCGAGCATAAATCTGCATAAATCTCTGATAGCGAGCTGCCATGTTTTAATGAGATGCTGAAGTTATTAGCTGTGATATAAAACGTGTTGTGCTGTACTTTTGTTGACGTCATTGCCATGGCGGCTCTCACGCCAATTACAACAGCATTGACTTATAGTACTGTAAAGGACACTTGTTTGGCCCAGTCACATCACTTAGACATTTTAACCACGAATTAAGATTAGCTTTTCCCCACACTGCGCTGCAGTATGCAGTATGCAGCGCAGTGTGCAACGACTGTTCTGTAAAATAACTGGCTACAACCTTTTTGTATTTAAAAGCCTCTAGGCCAGTGCTTTTCAAACATTTTACCCCAATACCACCTCCAAAATAAGTACCGTAATTTCTCGCATATAATGCCGCCCCCCCCCCCCAAAAAAAATTGTCAAGTCAATAGTGTGCATTATACATAGGTATAGAGGAAAATGGAGAAAAAATACATTTTATAAATGTCTGCTGCCATCTAGAGGTTATGAAAAGGCTCTACACTTTCATTACAATATCCCACCGCAACCTAGAGGCTATTAAAAAGGTATATCCTACACTTTCATTCCAATATGACAGTTACATATGACTGCATATATGTACATTTGTGCTCATAAGTTTACATATCCTGGCAGAATTTGTGAAATTTTTTTTTTTTTTTTTTTTTTTAAATACGACTGATAACTCAACAATAACCATCATTAATTTCTTTATGGTTATGTTTTGTTTAATGATAATGCTTTTCTGAAATGCTTGACCATTTAATTTGAATCCCATTAAAATAAAATTAAATGTGTTTCACCTGGCCCTTCATGTTTTCTTTAAAGAATTGAACTCATCTTACAAATTCTGGCTGGGTAATCAAACATATGAGCACAATTATGTTTTCTCATTTACTAAAAAGTAGGGCTGTGACTTTCAAAATAAGAGCAAGTAAATAAATAGTAAGTATTATGTGTTCAAATAAAGTGCTTAACTTCAGAATAATTATTTGAAAAAAATAACCAAATACAGGTAATACTTGTTTTCATCATATGGGTAGAAGCAAAATCATGCATTGTAAAAATGCATGATACATAGGTAGAAGGGTTTTCCAGAATTTTGAGGTCAACTCAGGGGGTTTGTATTATATATGGGTTCACATTATACATCAGAAATTACGGTACATAAGTAAGTTCTAAGTACCACCATAATGACCAACATTAAAATACAGTCAACAGTCCAGAACAATGGTGAGCGTGGTAAGGAAGTTAAGAAATGGGTCCAAGCAGATTGGACCGGGTGGAGGAAGGTGTCAGGTGTGTTGTGTGACAGAAGTGTATCTGTTAGGATGAAGGGCAAAGTTTATATGAAAGTGGTGAGGCCTGCTCTAAAGTACGATTAGAGACAGTGGCGCTGACGAGACAACAGGAAACATAGCTGAAGGTGGCAGAAATGAAGATGTTGAGGTTCTCTCTAGGAGTGAACTGGTTGGATAGGATTAGAAATGTGCTCATCAGAGGGACAGCCAAGGTTAGATGTTTTGGAGACAGAGTTAGAGAGAGCTGATTTTGATGGTTTGGACATGTCCAGAGGGGAAAGAGTGAGTATATTGGTAGAAGGGTGATGAGGATGGAGCTGCCAGGCAAGAGAGCGAGAGGAAGACCAAAGAGAAGGTTGATGGATGTCGTGAGGGAAGACATGAGGGCAGTTGGTGTTGGACAGGAGGATGCAGGAGATAGGTATACATGGGAAAGGTTGACACACTGTGGCGACCCTTAACGCGATAAGCCGAAAAGAAAAGAAGAATCGTTAAATGCAATTTGAGAATCTGGCTCTTTTTTAGTGTTTTATTTATTTTTATTGTTTTAACGTTGATATTGTTTTATTGTTTCTGAATTAAATAGTTTCATGGTTCATTTGTATTGATGTACACATCTTTGTTTTAGCTGCGGTTGTTCTTAAATTGCTACATTAATATATATAGAGTTGTGTTTAGTCAACAAAATGAGATTTTATGGCTGAAAGATTTATTAATTTTCTATAGAGCTTGTCCTCATAGTGGTGAGTCAATCCACTTGACTTTTGGCAAAAATAAGGTACAAACTGGATTGGTCGCCAGCCATTCACAGGGCACATACAACCGACCACTCACACTCAAATTCACATATATGGTCAGCCAACTTGCGAGATTCAGATCCAGGACCTTGTGACTTTGAGGCAGGTATGCTAAGCACTAGACCATAGTGCTGAGTTTGAAGTTATTGAGGTGTTGAAAGCTTGGATGTCTACTTATCATGCTGGAACAATCCACCAACCCCTTTTTGTCATCTGTTATGATATGTCAGAGTTTGACAATCGTTATTTCTAAATACAGCCCTAAACTGAAAATGTGCTGAAGTCATAGCTGTGATACGAAGTGGCTAAAGACCAGTTGTGCTGTACTTTCTAAATC
Organism: Phycodurus eques; assembly: GCF_024500275.1. NCBI lineage: Eukaryota > Metazoa > Chordata > Actinopteri > Syngnathiformes > Syngnathidae > Phycodurus > Phycodurus eques. The sequence continues at coordinate 5,610,923 of NC_084529.1, read as the reverse complement.
ATAGTCCCTCACTTGGTGTATTAGATTTAAGATTTAATGTAATATTGTGTTTTATAACATGACAGGTACTTGTTTTGGATTTGTGAAATTAATTAATGGATATATTTTGTTGTTTTGCCCACTATGAATAGTCCTGACTCCCAAGTAATTAAGGACTGAGAAATGATCAACTCCTTGTGAAGAATATGAGAGCTCATTCCAGGCAATCATTAGCTATTTAAGATGATCTAATTTCAAAGTGATCTATTTAGCACGAAGGATCCATTCATGACAGGAAATTATCTCATTGCGAGATTAAGTGTTTGTATCTCTATTCTTAACCCTTGAGATTCTCTGAATATATCAGTACAGGCACAGTGGATTAAAAGAAAGGTTGTTTATTTTAAGCAACACACATACAGACCCAACAGTGCTTACCTAAAAGAAGCCAGTGTCTTCTTTCCACGAATGATCGTTTTAAATCCTGTGGCTGACTGTTGTAATCTGTTAAGCCTTTGGAAATTGTTGAACTATGAGACACATGTTTAGGCACTTTGGCAATGTACTGACTGAGACACCCGTTCAGACAGAAGACAGTGTCTGATTATGTTTGAGGTTATTTTAGTGTATTGACCTTTTCATTTCATATGAATATTCTCCTGATGACACCACACCAATGGAGGCTCTTTTTAACTGTATTTTAGACATCGAGTCCTGGATGGCAGAGAACTTTCTGCAGCTCAACTCACACAAAACAGAATTTTAGTAATTGGTCATGAGGCCCGATGAGAGAAACTTTGAACTAAATTATAAAGGCTGTCTCTCAATCCTTTCTCACAGGTGAAAGATCTCGGTATTATTTTAGACACTAAACTCATATAACAAAAACAAAAATATTTAATACATAGAAGCAAATGCATGGTTTTATAACCAGACAGATAAAAAAAGTATTTCAGCTTTACAATTACAGAATTAAGCAATGTCTCGATGAAGACCAGAAGGTTGGAGCATATGACATCAATTTTAAAATCGGTGCACTCACAATCCCTGTGAGTTTCAGGAACGACTTAAAGGTTCTCATACAGGTTTTTAAGTGTCTTCATGGTCTTGAACCTTCTTATCTTTCAGAGTTGCCTTTACCCGATTTACCCCTAACCTACGATCCTCAGGCTCTGGCCTTTTAGTCATCTCTAAATTCAAGACACATAGTCATGGTGAGGCATTGTTCCAGTTTTACGGCCCCCGTCTGTGGAAGAGCCTGTCCATGCACTTTAGGGCTGCAGAGAAGTTGAACGAAAGTTCAAAGTTGAAGTTGAACCGCATAAAGCGTGCCTGGCAGGCTTATGGAAGGCTTCGTGTTATATTCAAGAACAATCTTTCGCTTTGCTTGAAAAGAAAAGTTTTCGATCAATGTATTTTACCAGTCCTCACTTACGGTAGTGAGACTTGGACTACGAATGCAAAAGTTATACAAAGGCTCTGTGTAACCCAAAGGAACATAGAACACCAAATGTTGAAAATAAGCATTCGCAAAACAAGAAAAGATGCAGTTGGATAAGACAGCAGACGCGAGTTACCAACGTTATTAAAAAAATAAAAAGCCTTAAATGGAAATGGGCTGGCCACGTTGCCTGAAGAGCTGAAATAAGGTGGAGCGCAGAAACTATCAATTGGATACCACTGGACACAAAGCGGCCACGGTGAAGAAAAAAAAGTCTAAAGGTAGATGGATAGATGCAATTATTAAACACACCGGAATACACTGGCAACAAATTGCAAACTGCCGTAGTAATTGGAAATGTGAAGAGGAGGCCTTCATCCTGCAGTGGATAGAAAATGGCTGCTGATTATATATATATATATATATATATATATATATATATATATAAACACACACGCACACATATACAGTTGGTACGGAAAGTATTCAGACCCCTTCACTCTTTGTTATATTGCAGCCATTTGCTAAAATCATTTCAGTTAATTTTTTCCTCATTAATTTACACATAGCACCCCATATTGACAGAGCCTTTGCTGTGACACTCATATAATGAACTCGGGTACTGTCCATTTCTTCTGATCATCCTTGAGCTGGTGCTACATCTTCATTGGAGTCCAGCTATGTTTGATTATACTGATTGGACTTTATTAGGAAAGCCATACACCTGTCCATATAAGACCTTACAGCTCACAGTGCATGTCAGAGGAAATGAGAATCATGAGGTCAAAGGAACTGCCTGAAGAGCTCAGAGACAGAATTGTGGCAAGGTACAGATCAGGATTCCTGGCGGATTTTGTATCGATAGTCTCGTCTGCTACCGATACAGTCGTATCTCTCGCCTTTACGAACGGATATCCAGTCGCATCATCTTATCGTTCCCAACCGTAGTTTAAATGTTTACATTTTCAATAAAAAAATAAAACTGTCTGAAACTTTGTTTTTACTTTGTCATTATGATATATTTTATGTAGATTTTTTTAAAAAGAAAACTATACTCAAATCAGTTTTAGAATAAGTCTTTAACATAGCAAAATGTGGAAAACGTGAATGGGTGTGAATAGATTCTGGTGGCACTGTATTGTTACGAACACACCATAAAAGATGACACCCAGCAAACCCCAGTTTCGTGCTGTTCCGCATACCTGCTTCGGCTGCCCCGTTGAGCAAGTCTGCGTACACAGGGTATCTAAAGAAAGCCTGGTCTACTACGGAAGAATTAACTTTGCACACAGATGCCGAATGATTTACCAGCCAGTCCGAAGGAGCTCATCAAAGCTGAGACACGGACATTGGTTTCTCACTCGGACACTAAATTAATTAACTTTTTTTCCTGGTCCTTTTTTTTCCTTCCTCCTTTCCGCCAAATCCACCTATTCCCCGTGCAGACCGGACCGGTCAAACATTCGGGAGATTGACCGGCCTGCCTAAATTGTGTTCCACGCAATGTAGGTCCAACTTGCGGTCTACTAATGTAAAGATTAGTGCATATTTGGGTTTAAATTAACGAAAACAGGAACCCACAGCCCCTCCTTGAGCCGTCACCTTATTGTGGTGGAGGGGTTTTTGTGTCCCAATGATCCCAGGAGCTAAGTTGTCTGGGGCTTTATGCCACTGGCAAGGTCACCCATGGCAAACAGGTCAAGGGACCAGACAAAGCACGGCTCCAAAAAACCCTATGATGAGTACAATAAATGGATTCAGGTTTCCCTTGCCCGGACGTGGGTCACCGGGGCCTTCCTCTGGAGCCAGGGCCGGAGGTGGGGCTCGAATGCGAGTGCCTGGTGGCCGGGCCTGCACCCATGGGGCACAGCCCGAAAGGGTAACGTGGGTCCCCCTTCCCATGGGCTCACCACCTGTGGGAGTGGCCATAGGGTTCAGTGCAGTGCGAGCTGGGCGGTGGCCGAAGGCGGGGACCTTGGCGAGCCGATCCCCGGCTACAGAAGCTGGCTCTAGGGACGTGGAATGTCACCTCTCTGGCAGGGAAGGAGCCCGAGCTGGTGTGTAAGGTCGAGACGTTCCGACTAGATAGAGTTGGACTCGCCTCCACGCACAGCTTGGGTTCTTGTACCAGTCCTCTCGAGAGGGGTTGGACTCTCTTCCACTCTGGAGTTGCCCACGGTGAGAGGCGCCGAGCAGGTGTGGGTATACCTATTGCTCCCAGGCTCGGCGCCTGTACGTTGGGGTTCACCCCGGTGGACAAGAGGGTAGCCCCCCTCCGCCTTCGGGTGGGCGGACGGGTCCTGACTCTTGTTTGTGCCTATGCACCAAACAGCAGTTCATAGGACCCACCCTTTTTGGAGTCCTTGGAGGGGGTGCTGGAGAGCGTTCCCACTGGGGACTCCATCGTTCTGCTGGGGGACTTCAATGCTCACGTGGGCAATGATAGTGAGACCTGGAAGGGCGTGAAATTTTCATGTCAATAGTATCTTGGGAAATATATTTAATGAGAAAAATGGTGAAGTGTTAAATAGTTATTTCAGCTCCTGTATAATATTGTATTATAATTAACAATGATAATGACTCAAAATATCTTAATTATATCTATAGTGTTGTTAAAGTTGGAATATGAAATATACTGTATGTTTTATGTGCAGACCCTTAGGATTGAAATGGTACAAATATGTACATTTCAGTGTTCGGAAAGTCCATTTTCTATGTGAACTACTTCAAAGTCCAGTTCACCATTCCAAAGATGAAATAGTTCTGTTCATTGTTCTTAATTAAATATTTGGAACTAAATTCACTGTTCCAAAAATGAACTAGTTAGCAGTTTTTTTGTTTTTGTTTTTTGAATGCTGTATGTTGCTGACAGGCTATTACCCTCAAAATACTGACATTTAATTTCCCCAATGTTGCCATCCATTCAGTCCACACTAGTAGCCAGCTGCAGCTTTCACCCTACATCTCAAAAACTTGAGGGAAAACTTGTTGCTTGAATGGTCTTTCTTAAAAATGAGGATTTAAAACAAAGACAGGACTTTTGTCTTTAATGGGAAAAACAACAACAACAACACACGCAACATAGAAGGAGAGGAATGATGGTGAAAGGACGTTAATAACTGCATTCCTAGCAGCTCCAGTTGACTATCCATCCATCCATTTTCTATACCGCTTATCCTCACTCGGGTCGCTGGTGTGCTGGAGCCTATCCCAGCTATCTTTGGGCGAGAGGTGGGTACACCCTGAACTGGTTCATTCAACTGGAACATTCACACCTATGAGGAATTTAGAGTCTTCAATTAACCTGCCATGCATGTTTTTGCGATGTGGGAGGAAACTGGAGTACCCAGAGAAAACCAACGCAGGCACAGGGAGAACATGCAAACTCCACACAGGGGATGCCAGATTTGAACCCCGGTCCTCAGAACTGTGAGGCCGATGTGTGGGTTTGTAAACATGAAGGGCGGACACACTGAATCCGTTGCCAAAGACGCCATTCATCCCCGACATAGGAAGACTCCTACATAGTATGTTCAGTCGTTTTTTTCTCTCCTGGAAGTCCCTAACAAAAACTGGCACTCTTGAATGAAAATGAACAGACGTTCTTAAGCCGTTCACAGAGACCAGAATGAACGCATTCTCATGAATGTTCATCAGGCAGAAATGAACTAAGTTCAGTTCACGTTTGCCCAAAATATGAAGTAGTTTAAGAACTTTCGTTCATTGACCTCGTTCAGGTACCGCACTGTGTAACTTCTTCACTTTGTCCCAGTTCTGTTGGTTTAAAGGTGGTTACAAAGACAGTACCTTAAATTTTGAGGGTGTCGCGTCAGCACGAGGCAGACAAGTTGTGAGATGATTTTTAAAATATATATCTGACAGGTTGATATCTTTTTGGTACATAGTTCAGCTGTCTCACTGTGAGATTAGCGACCACAATTTTTGTGCTTCAAAATTGTGCATCTTTCTTCTCAGACATTCAAAGTTGTGCAGTATCGAACTGGCTTTTGTCTCTGAGTAAGAAAGAAACCGCTCTCATTTGTCCAGAAACATCACACCAAAGATGATATCAAATTGAAGTATGAGTGGAAGCTTGGATTTACAGTGAGTCTGACTCCAGACAGCCCATAGAACAGCTCCTAAAGTTATCCATCAGCTGTGTGTAACATGAGCTTGTATTGATAGTCTCTACATGTCTTGACATACATTGTTAAAATAGCATTTTCCACAAGGCCTCGCTACTACAAAGGCATACTGCCTATCTCAATACGAACATACAATGAAGACAAAACCATTAGTACTAGAAAAATAGGGGCAGTTAAGTTAAGAGTAAGAGCTCAGGCACTTGCTATAAAGTAATCTTACCATCCATGGTATCAGTTTGTTTTTACGTCTTAATGGAACTGAACCCCCATTTTGGATATTGCAATTCTAAAAAGGAATTAATTTGTTCATTCTTTCAGAAAGACCGTAAGTGTTACCGTAGTTTTTCATTGTTTTAAT